>NC_085041.1:7523274-7727043 GCF_963692335.1 Osmerus eperlanus
GAGAGAGGGAGAGAGAGAGGGGGAGACAGAGAGAGAGAGAGAGAGAGATGAGAGAGAGATGAGAGAGAGAGAGAGAGAGAGAGATGAGAGAGAGAGGAGAGAGAGAGAGAGAGAGTGAGAGAGAGAGAGAGAGAGAGAGAGAGAGAGAGAGGAGAAGAGGGAGAGAGAAAGAGTGAGTGGTAAGTATGAGAGAAAGAGGTCAGGAGAGAGAGAGGCAGGGATCAGGGTGGGCTCTCTGGGGGAGCACTGATGGACAGGTCACATAGCTCGGGGCTAGACAGTCACAAGTTCAGATGCAGAATAAAGAGACTGGAAAGCATCTGGCCCTCATAAACACGTTGCACGTACACACACACACACACACACACACACACACACACACACACACACACACACATACTACTGTGAAGCCTTAAGAACGTCACTTCCCGACCGGCTCACCAGAGACAACCGTCTTGCCCTGGCTCGGCACACAAGGTTAAATGCAACGGCATGATGTCACCATGCCACCTTCCTCGCCAGCCCCAAGATGAGATGGAATCTGGTCACTGATCCCCCTGCCCCAACTTCCACCACTTGGGTATTTATTTGCATTGTACAGACTCTTGCCTGTGATTTATGGCCTTCAAAAAGGGAGGTTTACAGTATCCCTGCCAGGTCATGCTTCCCGCCTTGGTCTAAGTCCTGGAAGCCAGTCTCCTGTACAGTAGGAGAGAGCCATTACTCACCATCTCTCCTCACCACATACTCACTCCCTCCATCCCCCGACTCCTCCCCCTTCTCCTCCATTAAAACCTACACACACCAGACCGCCCTCTCTTCCTGTCCTGCTGCACATCCACAGATTTGAGCATAGAATGTGGGTTTCCTTTGAAATCCCATCGGAAGCCTCCCTCCTTCCTCCATTTTGGCTGGCTGCGGTGTTTCTGAGACCTGCGCTGACGGTAGCCAACCCTTCCTCTCACCTCCCACAGTTAGGGTCAGAAATAGGGGGAACAGTGCTTCATTTCGGCATCTTTCCAAAAACGCGAATTAGTCTGCAGTGTAAGACAATACCTAATATTAGATATGTATGGGTGGAGTATAAACGGCATGGTTCTTGAAATCCTAGCTTTGATACAGATTTGTCATTAGGAGATCAGAGAGTTATGGACTGCTTGCCAAAATCTTCAGGGCCAAGCCTGGCGTTGATCATGCAGAGGAGGGTAGCTGGTGGTTGGGTTTGGATAGGGATTTGACAGCCTTAAGGACCTGGAGTTCTGGAAGTGCCTGGAGGTGAATGGAGATTGTCCTGGGGGTAGGATCCATGGTGTCCATAGCTTGAGGAAAACCGAGCTTCTGGTTAGGATTAGTCTTGGCCGGATTTGTGTCTGAAACAAATTACTGGACTTTCACTGGTCCAGCACTGGATAAGGTATTCTAAGTACTTTATATTTGACTACTCTTCCTGTTGAAAAGCTTTGCTTGGGGTATCCATCAAGTGCCATCCACGTCAAATGCTTTCAGACGAGTTATAAATCATTTAGAAATATTTGTCCCTTCACACTCTGGTGAGACATCTCCACAAACAGAAACATGATCCGCGTTGGACCCTGGAACGAAAAACCGAGCGGAAAAAAAAGGTTTGCCGAGTTACAGGATGGAGTAAAGTTACGTTCAGAGTCCCTGCTCAGCGCGTAAAGTGTTTCCCATAATTGTATCCAACACTAACGAGGTCTCCACTGTCCATAGGTCTTATTCCACCAGTGCACTGGGGACAAGAACGGGGGGTGGGTGGGGTGAGTGGGCACTGTTTCCAGGTGGTTACAGTGTGGCTGTGAAACACATTATCACTGAGGTGTTCCTGCTTTCCCCCTCTTCTTCCCTTCGTTCCCCCACTGGGAAGAGTGACATTTACAGGGTCCTGTGCAGTGGTCTGTGACCAGAAGCTGTTGCCGCTCCTGAACGCAGCTCCCACCCTTGCTGCTCTACTGCCTGTTTGGTTACAGGGAATGTGCAGTGCAGCATCTATGCATATACAGCAGGATTGAAGGACTGGACTGGCCATACTGTGTCCATTTGATGAGTGTGAAAATCCCTAGCCCCTGTTTCTGAAGCAAGGTAGATGCACCGTGTGAACGACAACACAAGTGAAAAATGACCCAAAAAAGTCTTCTTCCTTATGAGGAAAGTGGTACTTCGTATTGTATAAGCCTACAGACATAACAAAACATCCACTTTCCAAAAAGGAAAATAAAGTGTTTTGAGAAGTGCACTTTTTCTCATAAACCAAAGAGAGAAAGTAATGTGGAAAGTCTAGTTTCTTGCCTTCCTATCAAAGCAAGCCATATGACTGGTTAGGGAGGAGAAAGGAAATGGAGGAAAAACTCTTGTGTCGGAATGTTCTGGTACTGTGGACTGTGTAGCTGTGTTACTAGCTGGCTGGTTGGCTGGCTTTCTGGCTGGATTTTGGTGTTAATGGATATTTATATGTATGGTCTCTGAAAAGCCACTTTGAGCCTGAGAACCCAGTTTCTCTTAGTATAACCAATACACACACACACACACACACACACATGGGTACGACAAAACACACACTGTACATGCATACACAGACATATGTACCGAGCGCACACACACACCTACATGTTCCCACACATACACACGGGACTGATAAACCCTAAAGTGCTCCTTTATCGTTTGCAGATATTTATTTGACACTGTTTATAGTTCTGTGTGTCAAAATCTCTGTAAAAGTGTTCTTCAACATGTTGATGTAAGGGAACATTTACATGGAGCTCTCCACTTTCCCTGTCTCCCTGTCTCCCTGTTTCTAACCAGGAGCACATTGTGTGTGTCTGTGAACATACAAGCGACCAGACCTTTACAAATGAACTGGCCACCATAGACTTGGTCAAAAGCCAGAGCAATAACAGAAAGATATTAAGAGTTCAAGGGAAACCATGTTTCCATGTAGTGGAGCTGAAGTCAAACAAACAGTGGTGTGCCATGAACACTACTGTAGGTTATAATTTGCATCATTACCACATCATATTCACCCTGAGGACTTTACTACTGTAATGCGATTGCTGATGAAACTGTGAGTGCAGTTTGACAGTTTTTTTTTCTTTCCCAGGACCATCCTGTTCAGTGTGCTACGAAAACCTATGTAACAACTGGACTTGCCAGTTGAATTCAATAAAAAGTCCAAAATAAAAATACAATTTATAGACAGCAACCATAGCAAATCCAAACCTCTTCTGTGCTTACAGAGGCCTGATAGTTAGCTTGCCAACTTGCCACATTGTCTTCGGTGTCTAGAGGGGTAACTAGTACTTTCATATTTCGGTGCTTGTTATTCTATTCCGTAAATAGTGACTTTACCATAGGAATAAATAGACGAGTCACACTCAAAACTGTAACCCTCAATTTCAGCCGTAAGCTAATAAGGAAATGATAAGGTATGGTTTTGAAAGGATTCCTCTAAGTGGTTCCCAAGTGGTAATCCTATCTGTGCAAAATATGAGTGCGTGTGTTGTGCGCATATGTGTAAGTGTGTGTGTGTGTGTGTGTGTGTGAGAGAGTGAGAAAGAAGTAGAGAGAGACTGTGTGTGTGTGTTTGTGTGTTGTGTAAGTGTGTGTGTACGCTTGTCTGTCTGTGTGTATGTGTGTGAGTAAGAAAGAAGTAGAGAGAGACTGTGTGTGTGCTTGTGTGTGTTGTGTGCATGTGTGTGGCGGGACTGGGGCTGTAGTGTCCTGGCAGTCTATATCGCTGACAGCACCAGACTAATTGGAGCTGTTTACGGTGTAGTGGCTGTTTGTGTGGAATGTGAGACTCACACACAAGCGCGCACACACGTGCACACGCACACATAAACTTCTTTAGATTCTCCAGATTCCACTTTGCTGTTCTCCATAATTTGGTCAAGGAGTCTCAGCACAAAAAAAAATAAAACAGAGATTTAAAGGTTTATTAGTCTCACAGCAATGACAAATAGCTTGGACCAGCGTAATGGAAACAGTTGGAAGACCATTCCTCCATATTTGCTCGTCTGTCTGTCTGTGTGTGTGTGTGTGGGCTGGACCGCACTGTGTGGTCATGCTAGAATACGCGCACTCCTCCGAAATTTGCTTGAGTTTACAAATTCATACTATTTGTGGGTTGTGACAAAAGGAGCGAGGTCCCTGAACAGAGGCCATGACTCAAGTTGTCAAAAAATGTTCATACTAGACTTGAGTGAGATTTGGCTAACCCGGACCAAGTTCGGACAATAGCTCATCGACGCTAGCGCTGTGTCACTCCTGCCTTCGCACTCCCTCTGCGCCCCTGGGTGCTGACAGACTGATGGGCTGCTATTGTTCCGTGGTTGAATGAGAGGAAGACAAGCGACCCCCCTCCCACCCCTTTATTTTGTTCTTTTCTTTCTCTTCCTCTCTTTTTTGCATGCGTCCGTCTCTCTTGCTCCACTCCCAAACTCTTTTGGTGTCGCCTGCTCTCGTCTCATCTGCCTCTCCTCTTTTCCTGCCGTCTCGTATCTCCCCCTCGTCTTCCCTCTTTCTCGGCCTCTTTCCTGCTGTCTCTCACTCCCTCTCCCCCGCCCCGCCCCGCCCCGCCCCTCCCTCGTCTCCTTTTTTTGCATCTGTCCCCGTCTCTGCTCCCATTGTGTCGACCGGGAGCTCTGATGGTCAGGTTCCTCGTTGTTCTCCAGGCTCGCTTCATCCTTTCTCCCCCTCCTTTCGCTCGATGACCTCAGTGTCCGTGTGCTTCTCACTACGCTTACTATGTTTCTCTCTCTCTTTCGGCCTCCCTCTCAACCGCTCCCCCCCCCCCCCCCACACTCTCTGTGTATCTGTGTTGTCTGCCTCTTCGCTTTCTCCCTCCCACTCTCTCCCCCCTGACCCATTCAACACTGGCTCTATCACAAACCACTCAATACTGAGAGATTGGAGAGAGGGGATCACTTTGGACACTTTTACCTCATGTTCCACTTCACTTTGTGGCTTTTGTTACGCCTTCACAGATGTCATTGTTGAACTGTAAACTGTGAACGACTTAATGACCTTTGTTCGGTCAACAGTCGACAGTGCTCAGTCAACTCAATTTGTAACACGGCGCCAACTGTTGAGTGTGAACTATTAATATTAACTATTACTACTATCACTATTACTGATCGGAAGTGATTATTTTGAGTGTTAGCTTTGACTGTAACTTTGAAATGAGACGTTTGTAGAAACTCAGCTTCCCTAAAAGGGTAAGGAACCATTTCCAAACCGTTCGCTGAACCTTTTGAAACACTTTTTTAAAATGTATATATCTGTATCTGGACCCTTGAGAGCCTTAAAATGTATCCGGAACATTTGTGTGGTTCTAGGGTGAAATCTTTTTACAGGATTCCTCTATGGTTTCAATACGACACAACATACTTTATGGTCCCCTTCGAGACCTTTTTCTTGGGCTCAGTGTCACTGCATTTAACAAATGACATTCTACATTTAGCTCACAGGGAAGGCAGACATGAGACAACCACAAACTAGTACTCATGTACATACGTTCAAGAGCCCCCAGTAAAGACTGCAAACACTTTCAACAACTCTAAAACAAGTCATGGTTCATAGTTCATAGTTCTGTACTGTGTATTGCAGAGTTCTACTACATGTTGTTGGATGGAAAGGAGAAGGCGGAGCCTCCTGCTCCCTTGTATTCTGGTGTCAGTCCACTGAGTGGCAGTGTCACGTCACAGTTCTTAGTTGTGGACAGGACTCCTCAACAGGCACACAGCCGGGCCAAGTGCTTTCCATCAACAGAGCTCCGAGTCTCCACAATGACTGACTAGGGTCACGCAAGCCTGAACTGGTATTCGTCTGCGCGCGCACACACACACACAAACACAAACACACACAAACACACGCACGTACACAGAAGCAGAGAAACAGCCTACCGGTATATGCACACATGCCGAGACTCCGTGCCGAGAGATATGGGCAAACACACGCACGCCACACACACACACACACACATACAAACACACACACGCACAGGAGCAGGCAAGCAACACTGCACACTCATACAGACACACAAAGACACCCTCACACATACAAACACACACACACACACAGTCTCTTTCCCCTGGCCCTGACAGCGGCAGCGAGTGACACTTTACAATAACATTCCCGTCTGAGGGAGAGGAAGTAGGCTTAACGAAGTGTCTGAGGAGATGTAAAGGTGGCCTGTCTCAAACGCAGGACGTCAACGTAAGTGTAGGTGCCATACGCCTATTTCATGTATTGTAATACAATCCAAGTCACGATTGTTGATTATTCGTATTTAGTATAAAGTTCATGATTTTATCATTGTTACTTACATTATTGATAGTAATTGTACTATTTGGTGTTAAATCATTTCATGATTTACCAGTGTGATTTGCAGTATATATGTTTTTGGAGGAAGAAGTTCCTCCAAAAACAAGAATTTAGGAGTCTCACGGTTTTCTGTACGTGTCAAGGTATCATCGTGTCAACGTGTTACGTTGTTTAAGATTAGTACAAAGTGTTCGTCAGAGATACAAGTTTTACACAACATCAGGTGGATTATTTCGTGTTTGTTAACGTCCTTTGATCGAATCAATCTTCGAAACCATCTCCGTTGGAAGACACGCCTATTTCGGATCACAGGACACGCGCCAGCCATAGGCTCCATTCAGAAAAGTAGAAGAGTTTGATTGGAAAACTCTACAGTGAGAATCCCACAACCACCCACTCCCACAACCGAGAATGGGGTGTCAGCCTATGCCTCCTTCTTCCCTTCTGCTCTACCGTCATTGGAATGCCTTTTTGGTTGCTAACGTTAGCAACGACATCGTACTCCCTGTTTTCTTCTCTCAAGCCATCCGCTGGTTCCATTCGGCACACAGTAACTGCTATTCTCCTTCAGTCTTGGCTCACTGGACGTTCCCCTTAGTGCTTGGTTTGACGAAGAGCAGAGAGGTGCCGTTTCGAGAGTTGTCATAGAGGCCAATTCTCTAAGACAGTTTAAGGCCTTAGGCCACTACACTTTCCATACATGAAGTGGATAAAAGTATACCATAGATTTGGCTTTGGTTTTTGAAGATAATGGGAAATTTATAGTTGTGTTTATTGTGTTTTAAGGATAACTGGAAATTATGGTTATGTGGAGAAGGTGTGTGTTACAGTGGGTGGTATCAGTGTGAAATGTGTGTGTGTGTGTGTGTGCGTGGGGGTGGTGTATGTGCGCATACAGAGTCGATAGAGGGGAGAGGTTCCAGATGTGAAGTGGGCAACCTGCCTGTTGGGACCCAGGAACACAGGAACTTCCCCTGACAGGGGAGATTAATCAAAGCAAGGGAATCTCTCCCTGATACAGAGTGAGTGAGTGAGTGAGAGAGAGAGAGAGAGAGAGAGAGAGAGAGAGAGTGAGTCCTATCTCAGTTTTGGCATAGGCCCTCTCTTCTAAGTCTTTTGAGAAACGTACTATTTGCTGGCCGGACAAGTTCCACCCTTAAAAAATAAATAAAATCATCAACGTTCCCTGTAGAATGTCACTATTAACTATACCATTGTATGAGACAAAGAGAGTCATGGAGTTCCGATGACCTCGAATTAAAGGCATTTGTCTGATTTGGTGCAGTATGTTTGTAATTCAGCATGTGTGCCTATTTCAGTCTACTCTACCCTGATGACGGCCTTTTTGGTTTCAAACTTTTCATGGAAGAAATAATATCGCCTTCATTATCTCAGGGGTCCTCGTGCAATTTAAAACTCACCATATTGCCTGTCTTGTCAAGAAGATCAGATGATGGGGGTTCAGTTGGTTAATGGTGTTTCGCTTACTCTGCCTTATAATACATTAAAGTCTTGAGCCTAGTCACGTGTGCTGTCTCCAGAGCGGCATGCCTCTGCTATCTGATAATGTCACGTCCTGACGTTTATCAATTAATTGGAGCCTTGTTTTAAAGGGCCATTTTAAGTCAGTTTTTATTTGCATAGAACAGTAGCGTGTGTCTCTTCATGGGTTCTGCAGATAGAGTAATTACTCACAGGCGTATCTCTGGCCAGACGTGGGGGTCCTTTGGCTGCCCCCTGCGACACAAACGTCCATCCAGTTTCAAAGTTTGCTTATGTATGCATTACTTTTCCCGGAGCTCTGTTTAGTCGCGGTGTTGCACTACACCCCTTGTTTACGTGAGATGGTATACACAGCACTTTTCTATCAACATTCAAATTGATCACATGTGGTCGCGTGCATTTGGATGCAAATAGGTCCTCACTGTATCTCACAGCCAAAAGTTATTTGTGCCGTCATTTTAAAACAAGGGGGAATATAAACACAGAAGAACAACAATGCCTCCAAATATGCTCGAGCGCCGGTAACACTTTCCAAACTAAATCTATTACCTGAATGAAGTTATTTATCTGTTCAATGTTCTCCAGCATTCTCAAGCTTTGCAGTCTTTCCCCTCAAGCTTTTCTGGCTCACCGCGAGGGTGCAAAGTCTCCATTCAGCTCCAGCGAGTGCAAGATCATTGTAATTATGGAGCGTAGCTCTTCCTCCCAAATTACACGCGTTCACATTTGTGAACCTCAAAATGGAAGAGAGCAGAGCGAGTGATACTAACAATCTAAGCCTCTTAGTTCAAGGAGATTATGTTGGGATATCAATCTGAAGTATGCTCTTAATTTCATTCCCTGGCACCATTCTGGTTTGATTTGACACGGAAAATAGGTGAAGGAACCCACAGATGTTTGGAATGGATTCTTCTGTTTGTATGAATTGACATTTAATAGCTTAATCCTGATATGGAGCTCTTGCCAGAACATCTCTTGGCTGACACAGCTACAGATGTTGTGTTGTGAAGTGAAAAAGTAGAACTCTGTAAAATTCAGCTTTTGTACACAGTGCAGTATATCACATGAATGTGTATGCTCGGCATGGTTCCATCATTGAGGGCATGTGACCGTATCTCTTGATCTCTGGAGCGAACCTCTACCTCCCAAGTGTTGTGTATACCTATGGGGATTGTCCCTGTAGCGAGCCTCAGATTAAGCATCTCATATACCTCCGAAGGCAGGACCCAAGGAGTTCAGACGGTCCACGTGAGATGGTCACAGAGGACCCGGGACACCACACTCTGGGTTTCCTCAGGCCCTCCAAAGGCTGGGACGCCGTCACATCTGGGGAGCGGACCCCGCGGCGAGCAGAACCAGGGAGGACGGCGGGTCCCCCATGGAACGGGGATGCCCATGGGAGAACAGGGGGAGGTAGGGGGAGTGGGGGGTCAGAGGTGACGTGCCTGGGATTCGTTGAGCAGCACCGCTGTGATTGGCTGTGTTTACATGTGTAACGGGGCTGACTTGCAGCTCTGCCAGGATGGAAGTGGATGCCCACTGGTAAACATTCTGGGGTGCACGGAAATATAACAGCCCATTTCAGAAGGAGATTATTTATTTCTACTGAGTGACCAAAGTGATGGCAACCTGATGGCTTCACTTCGACTTTTTTTTTCATGCTTTAACATTTTACCTCAGGCAAATCAAACCCAGATTTTGAACGATTACTGTCATACACAGCCTGTAGTGCACCTACGTTTGACTGAAGAGACCCAGAAGAGCACTAAATCAAAAATGCATCGGAAAGTATGTTCTACTGTTCACGTACTCTGCAGTTAGTCATTTCCCCCGTTCCCAGTCTTAAACTTACAAGCACTGTCCTTTGTTATCGGACAGGGAGAAATGATCCACAGAATGAGATAATGTAACTCAACGCTAGTGCGAGGATAAGACTGGCACTTTATCCACTGCTCACACAGCCTTAGGAGTAAAGAAAGAGGCTTGCTCTGCTCTTCTGTTTTGGGCTGTATCCCTGATTGGTTCCTCAGGATGGAGATTGTTATCTAACCATTTATTAGCCTTTCTCTCACTGAGTCTCCCTTTTCGATATCCACTCTCACCCCCCACCCCTCCTTTCTCCTCCCCTTCCTTCATGCTCCATCCCCCACACCTCTGTCTGAAACCTGTCTCCCTGTCTGTCTACCACGCTCGCTCTGCTCTCTCTCTTTCTCCTTCTCTCTCTCTTCTCTTTCTAACCTCTCGCCTCCTCTCTGTCTAACCTCTCCGTTTCCTGCCTCGCTCCCTACCTCACCTTCTCGCTCTCTCTTTTTCTCCGATTCTTTCTGACACGCTCTCTCTCTCTCTCTCTCTCTCTCTCTCTCTCTCTCTCTCTCTCTCTCTCTCTCTCTCTTTTTTAACCTCTCTACCTCCCTCTCTCTTTCGGTCTCCCCCCTGCTCTCTCTCCTTCTGTGCGGTTGGAGCTTTGGGGTGTGGTTTATAGAGTAACCAGAGCTGTGTTTGTGTGCAGCCTTCCTCAATCGACCAGTTCGGGTTTCCATCAGACGTGGAAGATGTGTGTGTTTCTGGATAAGAGACAAAAGCCCACTGAGACTGCAGGTTCATTAAGGGTTAATGGTGTCTCTCTGTCTAGTCCTTATTACCTTTAGTTCTGGCTACTCCATTGATGCTCATTGATGATTCATTTGCAGACGAAAAATTCAGCAATACCGGCTGTTATTTGTATATTCTTTTATCTAAGCTATCCCAAAAATGTGGAAAAGTCTGTGGTCGGGTCTTCCATCCTATACATCAACATTGATTGATTGCACAGACGATGCAATCAATCCTAATGCAATTGTATATGTATCTCCTTCAATACAGGCCTCTGGCTTTTACTGTTGATGTCATTGGATGGATGTTGACGCTTGTAAGTCACCTTCAATAAAAGTGGAGTTTGAGATACAACAACAAACAATGACGCTCTTTGGCCTTAACCTTGTCCCTTCCAATCACCTGTGGGAACATTACTTTCTAAGGTGCGGGATTACTTTCCGTGAGAAAAGTGGCTCCCTTCTTGTCAGTTGTTCACGGGGAGGTTTAACAAGGTATAGAGTAGGCCTGGTTTGGGAGTCATTTGTAGTCTTCAGAAGATGGAGAGAGCCCTCTATGGAGCGTTAGTCATTATGTTTCTCAGCTCTCTCACTGCACCCTAAAGCGCTAATCAAAATGGACTGGGATACCACAGCTAATATAGTCCCAAACCACCATGAAACAACAGCCTACACACCCAAACCCCAGCGAGTCACAAGACCGTTTGGCGGTCAGCGGCCGACAATTAACCGGGAGTCCGTCCACTTTGTTGTGGTCATCGTTGACAAATCAAAGTTCTCTTTTAAGCTCCCAGTTCGAAGGTCGAACGTTTTTGCTTTTTTCTTCTTTCGCCTGTGGGATTAGAGTGAGAAGAAAGTTCTTCTTTCGGATGACTGAACGGCGCACTAATCCGACGCCCTCCCATTTGATCGTATGACGGCGGTCTGAACAAGGCCACCAAATCACTCTACGGTGAAATCACTACGACCTTCGACCCTCTCCATTTGCAAACCACAGCTTCCCCAGATGAAAGTGGCTATCGACTCACAACTACCGACCTCACCGTTTGTCTGGGAAATGCTGCCGTTTCAGAAGTCAGCAGGAGAGGCCCGGCGGAGTCCATCGGATGTGATTGTGCCACTACAGCACAGTAGTGACCTTACTGTAGTAAACACAGGGCAGATGTTGTTAAGCAGTAAACGGAGTAATACAATGATTAACCATTTTCTACGTGAAAATGGCCAAACATTTGCTGACCGAACTGGTTGGCAGGCATTGTGTAATGTAACCCTTTGCTCAGCGTTTAGAAGGAGATGACCTACAGGATGTGAAGTGGAATGAGAAAGGTCCGCTCAAGGAGAAAAGATCCCCTCAAGGATTGCAAGGGGTCAAAAGCAAAATGTACACGTTTCATGATTACATTGAATAGACTTGGAAAAAAATGCTACTAGATTACATTTAGTTATTTTAGCAGACGCTCTTCTCCAGAGCGACTTACAGTAAGTACAGGGACATTCCCCCCCAAAGCAAGTAGGGTGAAGTGCCTTGCCCAAGGACACAACGTCATTTGGCACGGCTGGGAATCGAACTGGCAACCTTCAGATTACTAGCCCGACTCCTTCACCGCTCAGCCACCTGACTCCCTAGATGTATGGCTACTGGGCTCACGGGTTTAAAAAAAGAAAAGAAATAAATAAATGTAGCAATAATACCAAAATTAAATAATTTGATCAATCATGCTTACTTGGAAACGACTTGAAATATGAAATAAGATAAAGTGTGTTACTGCTTCATGTTAAGAACATGCTTATAACAAGGTACAACATGAGAGTAACATCACATGTTCTTAGTAGGTCTATAAAATCATCGTTACTTGTGATCTCTCTGCAGTGCCAAAAGTCTGGAAGTCACCCTGAGAAATGGTCTCCTGTCAGACAATGATAATGGGTGCGTGACAGCCAAGAGAGGATAAGTGATGTTGTGCTCTGGGTCAAGTTCCAAGAGGTCACTGGCAAGGTCCAGAGGGAAATTTCATTATGCTAGTCTTTAAAGTTATCCTTCATGGGTTGGTGTGTGAGTGTGTGTGTCTGTATGTTAAGGTAGGAATGACTCACATTGTATGTTTACCATCTGTGTTTGTTATAATGGTTCGGGTGTGTCTGTGCGTGTGTGCTGTGTGTGGGTGTGTGTCGGGGGGGGGGGGGGGGGGGTATTACAAGCCCGTCTGCAGGCCTGTCCACAGTATGTGCGAGCAAAAACGTGCAAGTGTGCATGCGTCCGTCCAAGTACGCCTTCACGCGGGAGAGCTGCGCTCGTTTTCCTGTCCGACGAACACGTGTTGCGTGTGTGTGCGTTTAAGCCGTCGTCCGAGTGGAAGGGACAGGCGGGGAGGAAAGGATTTAGGCGACTGGAGGAGGTTCACGTCATTCCCTCTGCCCTCCCTTTGCCTTGATTTGGTCCCAGCAAAGTGTGACTGCAATTTGCACACTGTCTTCAGGTTCAAATTTACGACCTCTCCTTGCTCCACGGAACAATGGAGGAGATTGAAGGCAGAGGAAGCCATTGGCCCCGGCGTGCCTTGTTCTCTGCACAGCATTTAATTGATGCCAGATTATTCGTAGGGCGATCGTTCTAAGCTTGTCTCGAGGGAAAGGGGACACGTGGAGACACAAGGAGAGAGAGAGGAGATAGTAAGGAGAGAGAGAAAGAGAGAGAGGAGAGAGAGAGAGAGAGAGAGAGAGAGAGAGAGAGAGAGACAGAGAAAGAAGCTCTATACAAAGGTGTTATGGTTTTGTCCAGTGGAACAGACATCCTATTCCATTTTGCATCTTTCCTTGCCAGTTCTGATACTCCCCGCTCTAGCCTTCACCTGGAGTACAGATCCTAAAGAAGGGGCGGGAGGGTCTGGTTGGTAGGGAGAACTTGGGCGGGGGGGGGTCTTTTCTCACAAGTGTCGTTGCCTTGCCTTGGCGTGGCGTGAGTAAGTAGGGTGTTGACCCCTCATATCCCGTGAGAGCATATGGATGCAATCAGAGCAGAGAAGCGAGGGATTGTGGTGCCTGGCTTGTGTAATGGGGAAGAGGACAGAGAGAGAGAGAGAGAGAGAGGATCTCTTCCATATTCTTTTTCCTCTTTTTATTAATCTGCCGGTGTAGGGTTAGGGCTAAGTCAATGTGAGACGGTTGCTTCTCGATCTCAAGCGCAAACAATGTGTGGAAATCATTTCTGTCACATTTATGTGACTCAGTGGACAAGGCCATGATTTAATTGACACATAATGTGATTCGTCGGTTTCGGCTATTACATTCTGTGTTAGACAAAATATAGAGGTAGATAAAAAGAACGAGAGAGAGAGAGAGAGAGAGAGAGAGAGAGAGAGAGAGAGAGAGAGAGAGAGAGAGAGAGAGAGAGAGAGAGAGAGAGAGAGAGAGAGAGAGAGAGAGAGAGAGCAAGCCCTGGCTTTCTGACACTCAGTTTTCCAAATGAATAAAATGATTGTCCAAATGATACACATTGTATTACCCACAACATTCAATCCATAAATGCATGGGGAAAACAATTCTGTGAATACTAACACTGTCCACCCACATGTCATACAGGCCCTTGTTGACAGCATAGGTATTATACATTCATCTTGTCTGACAAACATCTCCACACATTCAGTCTTTTAGTTGCAATTTACTTCTCCCTCTGGCACAAAAGCATATTGACTTTGGCTCGTTCAGTTCTCTATCCAGTGAAGGATTTTAAATATATCCAAAGTCAAGACATTTTTATGTCCTACAGTCTGTATAATCACTTACCCCAGAGACACCTTACATAGAATTGAAGTGTAGTTTCATTGTATCTGTACACAGTTTAAGACAATGCAGGACAACAGGACATTGGTGTGTTCTGCGACAAGCATAGCGGCCTACGGACATCACCATGGCCTAAACAGTCTTTCTCATGTGCACCAGGCTGTACTGTATGACTTAACACGTGCCATATCTTCAAACTCTTTGAGTACTACAGCAACTAGACCATTTGATTATAATGCTTGATTTTTTTTAATTAAAGACCCAAGCATTTATCTTTCAAAACAAGCTAAATCAGACCCTAATCACAATTTATACCCCGGGGAACCAGTCAGTCTCTATACGAATTACCCTCCAAAACCATTCCAATGACTCTCCACTCTCCCTGCTAATCCGCCACAGAAATGGAATTACTCTACCTGCCCTAATGTACTGTAGCAGAAAAAACAACGACCCATAGTACTTGCTTTGAGTAATAGGGCCTTTTGGATGTCAAAATCGGAGGATAAAATCAATGATGCTAATTAGCACATTCCACGGGCAGGCTTTGCTATGGGGACGAGGCTGTGCTGATTACACTGTAGCAACTGCCAAGGCTGGACTAGCTGTCTCACATCCCATGAGATGGCGGGGGTGGAGGGGTTGGTGGTGGTGGGGGGGGGAGAGGGGGGCTGGTGGGGAGGGGGGTTGTATTAATTAGTGTAGATCTCTGAATGCTCAGACTGGAACCCAGTGTTTGTGTGTGTGTGTGTGTGTGTGTGCTTGTGTGTGAATTTGACATGGTTTTGGTCTGTGTGGTGCTGTATGTGTCTTAGGGCTCTAACGTGTGTGTGAATGTGTGTGTACGCTCAACGCACAAGTTGCTGACTGTAGTGCACGAAGCGATGCCTGCAAGCGGAGATGCTTGCAGTGAAAATATGAAAGGAAAACACCCAAGGTACTGGTCCGAAACGTAGTTTGGATTTTCAAACCTGAAAAGTAACACACTTTGACAGTATAATCCATTCTAGAATGCATCAAAGGCTGGGTTTTCCTGTACTGTAAGTTGCTCTCAGGGAGTTACCTACACGTCACACACATTCACCTGGTGTCAAGACACAAGGAGTCAAACTGAAAGCTTTTTAGAGTGTGACTTAGGAGGTGGACAGTGTTTATATATGTGATTATCGCTTTGGCCTCCGACCCCAAGTAGAGCCATTTAGAACACAAACAAAGGCGGCACCCTGAAGTTTCCACGGCGCTTCTCGACGCCCCCCCATCCCGCCTCTCCCTCTGAGCTCCGCGCTACTTCTCCGGGAATCACATGTTTCCCATTGAGAACCGTTTACTTCCATCGAGACAGATTTCCTTAAGCCCTTGATTCAAACCAGAGACAAAGGACGGTCTCTCACTGTGTGCTCCTTTCTCCTGCGTCCTCAGACCCCCATCCTGAAATGATCTGACCTGCAAGGAATGTTCGACTTTTCTTTCTTTTTTTCTCTTTTTTTTTTTTTTTACACCTGCATGTCCGTAGCTTTCCCTCAAAATGTGCATTAAAGGTTATTTTACACTTCATTATTACTAATAGACCCTAGAAGCATGAAACGCAAGACTGGCCGAGACATAAAATGAGAGGAGGCATGTTCGATTTGTGGGCCCAGGTCGGGTTTACATATTTATCTCCCTCGCTCAGCTTTACCAGTGGAGTAAATACGGCTTCGATTTCACAGGCTGCCACGCAGAAACCTTTGTCTGTCCATTTGAATCAGAGCAGCCCTAATCAACCAGATGTTTGACAAATTTGATAATGTCTTTACGCTCAGATGCATTGTCGCAGGGCTGCACTTCAAAGGTATCCCTTTCTTCCTCCGACTCAAACCATTTCTCCATCCATTGTCTGGTGTAATTGTCACCATACTCAAAACAATGGGCCGAGGCCTGCAGATGGGCTGGATTGAATTAGGAGGAAGACTGACTCACCTTGACACAATGTTGAATGCTGTGTCTAATTTAACAGTACCCAGTGTTGGAGCTCACAGTACACAGACAGTCACTACATGGAATCAGTACAGTATCAAAGGGCCCTAGTGCAACGTTAACATAGTACTGTAAAAAGCACTTACTGTACTGTAAAAAGCACACATTACATGAAGTTTGGTGTGGGTGTGATGCACAGTGCAATCGATTTTGCCCAACTATATATCATCGTTGAATCCCGATGCCAACTTTTAAACTGTTTTTATTAAACTAACATTTTGGACTTTATCTCCTTATTCTTTACGTATATTATGCAAATCTATACAATGAAATTATGCAAAGTCATTCAGAGTTTTTTAACTGACTATCAAAGAGACTTATTCTCAGCAATTGCCACAATACAGCCACATGGAGAAATGTTTCACTGGTAAATATGGCTGAATCTTCCCTCTTAGTGGTCCGATGTGTTCCTCATGCATTTAAATTCCCATATTTAGACTGAGTGAAGAAAAAAACTGTGGGTTTTTATTATTCCTAGTGCATGGAGAGCTATTCAAAAAAACGGAGTGCTTGGAAAAGCATTCCAAGTTCAGGACGAAGATGTAAATGAATGTGCGAATCGGGTGAGCTTGCAAAATGCAAATCTTAAATAAGTCGTGAGGAAACCCTGAGCCCAAATGTATTTGTTTTGCATCTCAATTTTGACAGATTGTGGTTGAAATTGGTTTGAGGTGTTGAGAATGCCAGTGCACCTGGTTGTAATTCGGAATAAAGAGGCCACCTGCTCTTTCCACTCTGAGACAAAACACCTCAGTCACTATCTGCACATGCACAAAAGCAGAGCTCCCTAAGTCATCACGGCACCAGAAAAAATAACAATACCAGCAACTAATATCAGAATTTAGACTTTATTAGCCACTAAAAAAAGCACACAAAAAAACAAACAAAAAAAAAACATTTTAATAAAGAATGACATACTAAAAGAAAGGCAAGATACGCTGTCACAAAAGTACAGTCATTCTCCAGAGACCCCCACTGAGTAAGTCTGGTTTGTCTAGGTTTGACAAAGTGTTGTCTTGAGTCTGGGAGACTTTCAGAGGTAAAGAGTCAAACCTTTGAAGTATTGGTGCATCTGGCTCTGCGGAGAGGAGATCAGGCTACAGGGACCCCTTGCAGACCTCAAATGACACTCAGAGTGCAGGGTAGAGGGAGCATCTGTGCCGCACAAGGACAGAAGGGAACACAAATCTGCCAGTCATGAAATGAAACACCATCGTTTATGTTGATGTGAGAATCTTGCATCTTTCATCTTTTATCTTTTATCTGCTTCTATATCTTTTGCCTTCTTGTGTAGAACTCTGCAATGTACTGGAGAGTCAAATGCAAACGGTTTTCATCCTTCTCATTCATCAAACCTGACATTTGAACTGGAGTTTGGACTCCAGTGTGTTTGGACGTGTTTGAACAGGAATGCATTTCTGTTTAAATAAGTTTTGGGGGGTGAGACTTTCTCCTCATTCAAGTTCCTGTATTGTGGAAAACACACAAAGGAAACACCTTTCCCTTGTGAGCAACATTCAATATGTCTTCCTCATATTCACATCCCAATATCCTAGGCTTCCCTGAGGCCCTTTAACCCTGTTTCTGGCGAAACAAGTTCAAATGCTCTGAGGAAGAAAACAAAACATAAAATACATACACTTTACTGTATTACTAATCTCCTCAGAGTTAAATACTTTCAGGTTTATTCATACAATGATACGTGGTTTAGGAAACTTAGGGAATCCATCTCAGCAACTGTATGTCTTGGGTGGACCTTATAAGACTTTTTCTTACTCGCCCTATCAGTGAAAAGGAATTAGCCGGTAATTTAGGGGGTTTGGTGCATATTACATCTAATTCAATTACCGCGCCAATCCCCCCAGGCGACCCTCCTCTTAAAACGCAATCCCACTTGTGTCACCATCGGAGGCCCTGCCGAGGTGGACAGGAGGAGGGTTATTCAATAAAGACCATATTAAAGGCATGGAATTGCACACCCGTAATTGTTTTCACCCTGCTTTAATAAAGACCCTTATTAAAGGGGAAAATAAACATCTTGGAGCTGGCGGCTTCTCCAGAGAGGACCTGACCATGTTTGTGTTTCGCCAAGATGGTGAAGATTATCTGGGAGGGTCCTTTCTTCCCTGAAAGCCTAAAGACAGTGTTCAAATGATGGAAAACACACCAGGAGAGAGATAGAGAGAGAGAGAGAGAGAGAGAGAGAGAGAGAGAGAGAGAGAGAGAGAGAGAGAGAGAGAGAGAGAGAGAGAGAGAGAGAGAGAGAGAGAGAGAGAGGGAAGAGAATGACAAGCCCTGTGCTGTTTACAAAGGGAAACATTATTAAGCCCACCTTTTGGACTAAACTTAGATTTACATCCAGGCAATGTGGATGTCATAGACGTGGCAGAGATAATGCAACGATTATAGGTCTTGGGAGGTTGGGAGTTGCTTCCTGTGTTGGGGTCTTTGGCTCAGGATGGAGTTTGAAGAAGATTGAAACCATGTCAAGGCCTACTACAGTTCCCAGTCAGGATGGTCATTTGATAGAACCATTTCCTGTCTGTGGAAGTATATTTGTTCCTTTGAACCAACTGTGTGAACGCTGAATAAATCCATGAATCCTAGATGTAAGGTTTGCAGTCTAAACAAAAATCCGGGGAGTCCATTTAACCCCCCCCCTCCTCCCCCCCCTCTCCCTTCAACCTGGCCATTAAGCATGGCCTGTCGCTTACGAGGAGATCATTAATATATGAGAGTGATATCGTGCCTCGGGTCTCACACCCCAGTAGACGCAAAATCAACATATAGCCTAACCCCTTCACTAGCTTGAACCTCTGAAAGAGAAATGAGGGTGGGGGGTGGGGATGGTGGAAGGTGGGGGACCTCAGAAGGGAGAGCTAAAGGCCGTCACTTGCTTCCCATCAGAGGACGGAGGAGGGGAAAAACAAATATGAAAGAAAGAAGGGAGGAAGGAGCACAGCAAACATGGCTGAGCAGGGGGAGGAATAATAGTTTTTGCTGGATGTTTATTTGAACATGGCGCAGAGGAGGGAAAGGTCACTGCAGGACTTAGGGTAGGGAGTAATGAAGTCAAGCTGGAATTAAAGACCCCCTACTGAATCTGGTCACCCTGCCTCTCTAAGGCCACCCGGAACTGAGATATAGGATTGCTTTGTTTGCGTGAGAAGACTCTTTCTTTGAACCCCAATAATCTCCTCAGAGATTCTTCAGAGAGCATTGTGGGAATTGTAGGTTGACTGACAGAATCCGATGGTACGATGCATTTGGAGTGGTTCTTATTCAGAATGTCCAATATGATGGTTGATACATGATATGACAAACAATAACAATGGGGTTGTGCAAAAATGTGTGGCCTATGGCAACCAGTTCAGATTGGCAGGATTCCATGCACGTTCTGTTTACAGGCCCTCTTCCCACTCTCATGTCAACTCGGAGAGCTGTCTTCAGACCGTACGTAGCTCTATCACATCTCATGGATAACACTTCACCCCTCCAGCTCTCGGGCCTCAGATGGATGTGTAGAAACAATCCAGTACATGCTAAGGGCTCCTGGAAGTTCAGAGCAATACTAGCAGGTCCTAAGCTTCCCTCCATCTGCACTCTCCGTACTGTCCCCCCACCCACCACTCCACCTCCCCCGTCAGCACACACTCTGCCCTGTCAGAGCAAACATGTGCTTGTGCTTCCTCCAATGCTCGTCTTAATGTTTTGATCCTCGGGCAAATGAATTATTTATTAGATGTTAAGGGTTCCATTGCGAACTTTAAGTGGCAGTGTGTTGTATTTGCTTAATGAACGAGGTCTGACAAGATCAAAGAGAGAAATATGACAGGAGCAAAAGGAGGCTGAGAGATTCAGCTTGTCTCGCTTAATTGCTGTCTGGTACGGGAAAATCTCATCAAGTCATTTTTGAAGAGTTTGTGGACTTTTTTTTTTGGGAGGTGGGTTTGCTGAGTGAATTCTTAATTCAGCATATGCTTTCTTGTACATGTGGTTGACATGTGGTTATTTTGTTGTCATGCCTAGGCATGTGTACAGTCTTGTTGCTTGTTTGCAGACGTATTAGGAGAGCTGGAGTGTGTCACATGATATTTAAAATAGTTATTTTAAACCCCTCGAAAACAATCAAACATCACAGTCTTCATTGTTAAATATTTACGTTTCCTAAACTGAAGCTAGTTATTGCCTTGGAACTCATGACAAATTCAAATTTCCACATTCAAGTTTTTGGAACAATTGGACCCAAAGTTTATTCAGGAAATAAATAGCAACAAGCGCTTAAAGTTTCCCTCCACTTACCTGTTTTTCAAAGTTTATCTGGTTCTAATCTGAGGAAATGTACAGTTTGGATGTCGAGGTTCTGTGGAAGATGCCCTTGGATCCTCTGTTGCTCGCCCTCCCTCCCTCCCTCTCCGCTTCTTCCTGCAGATCATTAGCGACCTAGTAGCAGCCTTTGATGTCTGTGCGGTCTGATGTGTCTGTCATAGCCATGCTAATCCAGAGGACAACCCCCCGGGCCACCTGTTCCACCCGGCATCTGTCCACCGACTCTCGACGGGCCCTGGGCGCAAACCCGGTACAGCTGCCCCTCTCTCAAAGTTGGCCGGGTCACTATTTCAAGACACGTCTTTATGTAGCTTCATTACGGCTCGCTTTGTCAGATCATCTGTGAAGGTTGGCGTAATAATAAATCGTATGTTTTAATAATGCGACATCGGGATCTATTTCTAATGAAAGCAGATCTTTTCGGTGTTTTATTAACCTTTTTTTTTTACGCTAATATGAGAAGAAATATATGTTTATGACACATGTGCCTGCAAGACCACAAATAATCACATTTTAACATAATCTCTACTCCAGTCTCAATAACACAATATTAAACAGCCAATTACAACCGCAGCAACACAGTTGGATTACTAATGTAATGATAAGTCAGTTCAAAGCAATGTTTGATGGCTCTGGAAGAGACTTCAGCAAAGACGAGCTCACAATTCTTGTTTATAGAGAATAGTTGATAGAAATCTTTAGTTCAAATAAAGTATCATGTCAGACGCGATGTGCTCCATTGGCCAGTCCCTCAACTTAATGTTGACTGTGTATGCCAGCTTCCTCCGTGCCATCTGAACCAACCGCATTGCTCCCAAAGAGGTCTGTCTGTCTCAACAGACCAACATGTAGAAAAGATCAGAGCTTCATTCGTTTCAGAGGGAGTTTCAGGCACAGAGTGATGACCTCAATCATTAGACATGAGCATGGTATGGCTGGAAGCACAGAAACGAAGATAATCTCTCTGTATTGCTTTCACTCTCAATGTGAACCGAAGTCGTGTACTGAAGTTTATGAAAGAAATGTTAGCGAGCAATCTAACTGAAGTTGAATTGAATATGCCCGGTGATTCTGCAGTCCTTTCCCCGGTGCTCCCTGAGGGGGTATTTGATATCACTCGACTCCTACGGCAGAGGGAACAGGACATCCGATGTCACTTGAAAACACCCAGACAGCCGGCATTAATGGCGACTAACTAACTACTCCACGTTCAGGGACCATGGGTGGCACAAGAGGTGAGCAAGGTGACTCAATCCAACTCCTCCTCCAAGGTTTCCTCCTCCGTCAAGGGGGGGGGATCGTTTTCAACGCGTCCCTCTTTCATGCCCCACATCGAGCCGTGTTTGGGGACTGTGTGGGGATGTGTGTGCGAGACAGTCTCCCTATTGGAAATCTAACCCCTGGTGTGGAGGGGTCCTCTGGATATTGTCTATCATGAGTCAGGCATTAGGTTGGCTAGACCGAATACTGTGGAGCTAAAAAACAAGTTTAAAAAGAGCAATGTTTACGTTATGTAAGCAAAATTGCTGATTCAAATGACGTGACCTCATGCAGAGGAACCTGAGGCGAAACTGAATGAGGAGAACACCTTTTCAGATTGTCAGAACAAAGCTTGCGGTGCACCGAGTTTATTTTAATGCCAGCATTCCGAATGAATTATTGAACAAAGGGAACATGTTGTTTTGTAAAGAAGTATACACACATTGTTTGATTATACAGAATTCCATGGTGTGGTTTAAACACATCACTGGCACAGTTTACAAAGTCAGCCTTCCAGGCTCAGTATTACTGACCAAATAACAACAGAACAAGTATCCTCGCACAGGCTTATTCCATGATATCTACAACTCTCGAAAAGTCCTCGCCATCACCAAACACACGTGACATAAAAGCCAAGAAGAACAATATGAAGGGGGGGATATGCAACTCTATACTCTGTAGGACAGAATCAGGGGATTGTGGACTTGGTGAAACATTGGTTGGATTTCGGTTACACTAGCCAAAAGTGCAGTCCTGGGAAAGAAAGCAGCTGCCTTGCCTTTCCTCTGCAGGGGAATAAAGATCAGTGGACTGTGTAAGAGTAGATGTGCATGAGGGAGAGACCTGCTGATCCAGGTGTTGACTGCTCTTTGGCACGACGACAATAGGGAGCAGGAAACTGGACATGCGTGAACACGCGCGCGCGCTATCATGTATACCCACGCACAAACACACGTACAAACACATCCACTTTTTTCTCTCCTCTGGATGGCACGAACTGCATTAGCCTGCCAGCTATTAATTTGGAAACCCAAGAGATAGAAATGTGTGTTTAGTACCGTGCCAGGTTTGTAACTCCATATTGTACAACTGCCCACATCCTCTATGCTTTGGGACATAATGATGGACTGAATCAAAGCTCGGGCACAATTCAGCATGCGTTTGAAGTCAGTCTGTGATCTCAGAGGCAGTCAACTGTTGTGAGCCAATTACAACAACTGGTCGGAGCCTATTGCCCTTTCTCTCACAGCTCAAACACTGATGGAATCCCAAGAACCCAAGCTTACTGTATGAATGTCCGAAGCAAACCTAGGCTCTGGCATCAACCAGCACTATGTCTGACCCCGAACAAATTCAGGCCACCAGATATTTCCTTGTCTTTTCGCCAATTGTTAATCCTTGGGACCTCAAGCGCCTGACGACCTCAATGAAGTAAACCTTTGAATGATTACGTTCAAAGTAACGCCGTGATCTATTTGAGTTTGTCAGACATCCTAGTCCAGTCACGGCTTTCCTTGTAGACCGGGACGGACCTACGTTCATTCCACACAGGACCACACAGATGCGTTTTTCGGAATACAGTACCGTTTCAACTCCAGTCCCCACCCTGCATGTCATAGTGGAGCGCCATTCGCCCCAACGTGTTTCGAACCGAATTCCTGATCTCGAAAAAATGACTTCATGGAACAGCCTTTAGTTCATTAAGCCCTGTCTTTACTGTACTCTATGAGTTTCCTCTCATTTTCCATATCCCCCATATTTCCACATTACACTCTCCAGATCCCGCCGGATGATTGAGAGGAGGTGGGCCGTGATGTTCTCCTGAAACACTTTGGTATTTTCCAATTTGGGGTCCCGCTCCCGGGCGGCGAATGTGATGGAATCCGTCTCGGTCGAGGTCGGCCCGCTCTCTGTAGTGTAATTGGAGACAAACAAAGATTCTTGATTTGATTCCTTACACCATGGCGTTGGCATGTCTTTTCCAAAGTTGGTCAGGGCTGCTGGTAACAGTTAGGACACAACGGCATCCCCTCCAATCAATGGGCACAGAAAGGGCAACAGTGATTTGTCTGCGGACATTTTGCCTGTCAGACGTGTTTAACTTCTTTGCGCATAATGGCTCTTGCACTCTGGGTAAACAGCCATTACCAGCCTGTTTATTTGGAAGAAGGGGGCTCCCGTGGATCCCACCGTGCCCCAATGGACAAGCCATGCCAGAGAGAGGAGGGGTTGAAGGAAGGGGCGAGGGAGAGAGAGAGGAAGAGCGTCGAAAGGAAAGAGAGGAAGACCCAATCTATTTGGCGTAATTGGCTCCACTTGAGCAAACACCCTTGCTTGCCCAGTGGTCTGTTGAGTCCGAGCCAGTGCCACCGATGAAGAAAGAAAGAAAGAAAGAAAAAATCCTTCTTTCCATGTTCACCAGGTCAGGCTAAAAGTGCAGGAATTAATTGGGGCATCGTTTGAACGGGCAACAGCCAAACTTTGGCTCATCGCTCAGAGCCCTCATGAAACTATTTAGGATATTATTGTTCAAATACCTCAACAACTAGTCTGTTTTGGAAGCAAAATTGGCAGGATTGGGTTGTTATGAAGCATAATCCCCATCAAAGCTGTACATTTTTCCCATCACAGCTTTTATGGGTTCAATCAAAATATTTATTACAAATAACCGAATTGGCTTATCTCCAGAACTACTATTTACTGTTTCAAATATGTTTTACCTGGCAGTGATTCGACATCTACACTTTTGATTTATTTGTTATGGTAATCACAACATACTAAATGAAAAAAAATGAAAAAAAAAGATTACCACCTTTACCGAGTCATGATATCATCAATGTGCCTTTTCTGCTGCTTTCGTATCTCCAGCCTGCACAGAAAAGCTGTTCCAGCCAATTATATCTACTTTCTTGTAGATAAAAGAAAAAACAAATATAGAAATGAATCAAACCAAAGCGCTGTGGGGAAAAAACATTGTGCGAGCAAAGGGGTGTTCTTGTCAAGCACCATGATAACAGACAGGGAAAGTCCGGTTCTGTCTCCCCCCCCCCCCCACTCCCCCCATCTTAACACACCTTTCATCATCCAACCAGCCCCCGGTGGGTCACTGGCCCCTTTGGTGCCCCCCACCTCCCCTGCAGCACTGTCCAGCTCAGGAAAGAGGAAGCCCTCTGAAACAATAGGCCCCTCGGGCGGCGGAGTGCGAGGGAGATAACCGAGACATCTCCGGGCCTCCTGACAGATCAGCACCGGGCCAGCCGGCAGGGCCACGCCCAGCGGAGCCCTCTGGGCCTGTAAGGGGCAGCAGGCCGGGTCAGACAGGCGGGGGACGGGGTGGGGGGGGGGACGGGGTGCGGGGGGGGGGGCGGGGGGTACCGGGGATCCCCAGAGGAGATGTCATGCCGCGGTCAACCATCAGGGTGGAGTTGAGGTGGGGGCTATTTGAGGGATGAGAGCTGGGCCTGAGGCGAAGGCAGGCGATCCTAATTGGGAGTAGTGTATTTGCCTGTGCGAGCGTCTGTGTCGTCTGCACTCATTGTGATATAGTAATATGCCTCTTTTTTTGTGCAGGCTGACATTGGACAGCCCTGCAGTTACTTATCCCAGAGGCCCCTTTTAATATCACACTCTCCATGTGTGACGAACCCCTCTTCCTGTCTGAACGCACAGAATACAAAGTCCCACACGCCTTTTAACCTGCGCGAACTCACTCAGGTTAACGCAACTCACTAACGCAACGTCACACTATTTACACAATTTCCTCTCTGTAACCTCTCTCCTCACTCTCTCTGAGTCTGTCTGTCTGGTCTGCGTGTATGTATTTCTAATAAAAGCCCTCAGTTGGAAGTCCCATTCCTCGTTTCTGGTAAGTAATCAGTTGACCCACCTCCCCTGCCCTCCTCCCCCCTTCTCAAATGAGAGTGGCAATAAAGGAGAAGAGATGACACGATTTCCTTTGGCTGGATAAAAGACTGCCTGGGGTTGGTTGTCCATCCCGTAAGGCATATTTAACAGCCAAAAGCCAAATGAAGACAAACGCTTGGCTCTAATTGTTGCCTGGAAGGGTTTGCGGCTGACAAACGGTATCCTGCTGCTGACCACAAATCAGCCTGGCCCCCGATTCCTCTGCCATGTCCCTGACCCAGTGACGGGTCTGTCTGGGCTCCGGTGCAAACCAGCCAAACACAGCAGGGTGGAGCGAGAGGGTTATCTATCAGTTAGGGTTGGTGGCCGACCCCAAATCAAAGGAGTGGTCAGACTTCCATAAGTAAAAAAAAGTAGGACCTCCATTTGCAAAGGAATTTTCCAGGGAATAAGGGAACAAGATACTTGTGAATGGAAGGGAAGACAAATGTTGCTCGGTTGACCGTATTCAGTTCTTGCGATGTATCTTATCACTGTCCTCCTCAAACATGGCGATGATGAAATGTCCCGCGCATTCCGTGTCAGTCGTTTTAACACTGAATACTCTTGTATTCCAGGGTATTAAATCAACTGTTGGGTAAATCCCATTACAAATCAAAGAGTCGTTATCCACGCTTAATTACTCCAATGGTCGTCTGTGGGATCAATTGCACGGCAGAATGTGGGATTTGCTATTGATGTGTACAGTCGAACGTTGATGTGTGTGTGCGCACGTGCGTGTTTCTGCAGTAAGTGAGTTTCCAGCCAGGTGATCCGCAGCCAAGTCTGAGCTGCTCTCATTCTGTCCGGTTGCTCTCCAGGCTCTTCAAACTCTGACAAGGAGGTGAAGAAATAAACTAGAAAGAGAGACAGACAGAGAGAAACCTGCATGAAAGTAACAATGCCAAGATGAAGTGTAGCCTGCTGGCCTCTTTGACAGAAATCAAATTGTTTTTTTTCCGATGTGAGAAGCAGCCGACCTTACATATGTTACATCATGCACAGCTAACTTGCTTGTTTGGCTATCATAGTTGATTGTTTCACTTGCCCCCGGCAACACAGTGACATATCAAAGTAGTGTTGCAGCATGAGATATCAAGGTATAATTGGAGCATTGTGTACTATCCCATGAAAAAACAACAACGAAAAATGTCTGCCATCTTTTAAGAATGGAGTTAACTAGTGGCAACAGCAATATTAGGATTGCACCACAATTTTGAGCAAGAAAGACAATGACGAAATAATAGGCGTTGAAACATACAGCAGGCATAACCGCTCTCCCCAGTTTGTTCTCTTTTCCAGAACATTCCTCACTGTTTCATTAAGCCGTATAAACAGCGGTTAAACCATATGTCTGATGGTGCACAAAACAGTCCCCTTGCGGTTTTCAAATCCAACTTTTTTCCCTTGTTGTCAATCAAACATACTTTTTCAGTGAGGATTCATAACAGCGTGCATCCCTTCTGCTTTACATTGCCCCGATTTTCTGTTTCGCAGATTTTCCTCTCACTCAACAATGTTATGGTGCGGTAGGGGGTTGGAGGTGGGGGGTTAATGGCCCCTTTGTGATATTGACTTCAATTCTCCAAAAACACTCCTCGCTCAGACCAACCACACACGCATGAGCCTCCAGAACCTCTCTGTTTGTTTTGGACTCGAGGCAAACTGTCACATTCTTTTTTACCGTTCTGAAAAGCCCTCCCCAAACAGACAGAAAACAGTTTGAGAATTCCTGCAGGGAGTACATGTCAGCGGGTCAGACAGGGTCTTAATAAAACAGGTAGAAATATCATTGAAATAATCGCACACATGGTAGAGGTCAAAGAGGAATAGGAGCGACGGAAGATACCTGTATTGTGGTTGGAGGGGAGAGAGAGACGTGCGTGGTGTGGTCGCGCCCTGTTTATAGTCCTTGGAACTCTTCCATCGAGTAATGTCATGATTGCAATAGAAAAGTTTGGCTTTGTCGAGAGAAGCATCACTTTGAGGACTTACATGTACCCTTGTGGTAAACCCTATTCTATATTGCAACCCTAGAGTGTCTCTCCAAAGGACAAAATCCTTTTTAGGCTAAAGACTCAAAACACCAGCCGCTTCGAAGAGACTGGGCTACGGGATGAAAAATAACTAATGGGTAAGTAAATTCGGTATAAAGTCATCCGGCTGAGTTGTCGCCATTTATCCTCAGATTGAAACATCAGCACTGACGCAGCAAAGGAGTCCGCAGTCAAAAAAAATAAAAAAAATAAAAAAAGGACATCTCCCCGGGCGTCAGAATGGTAGCTCTTTACTCAGCCTTTGTTATTGGTGCGTCAATCGTCCTCTCATAAACCATGCACATGTCTGGGGCTATGATGGATGGCGTTCAGGCCCGCTGGGCTGTAAAGGGGTTCTAGTCCAGTGATATCACCACATACCGGGCCTGCGGAGCTCCCTGTGCACTCGGGGGTTGGATGTTGATGCGGGCCCGCTGCCAGAACGCTGTCGGCTCCGAGGGACTCCTGTCTCTCGCTTCATCGGCCACGGGGGCCAGGGTGCGCCATTTTCTTTGGCCGAGGAGATGAACCACGGTGATGTCACCGGAGGGCGGGCGGGCGTTTGTGGCGTTCTTCGGGGAGTCCGCCGTGCCGGTTTTTCGGCCGCAGACGGATGCCGGTGGACGCTAAGCTGCCTCTGGAAACCGTACCCCGAAGACAAACATGTCTGCCGCCATGTATAGTGCCCCTGTGTGTTTTTACATGTCGCGAGAGCAGAGGATGGACTTCAAAAAGCAATGCAGCGTTCGTGTTTTGAAAGACCTCTTGAGTGAGACAGCTGCGATTGGATCAGTTCGGATATGGGCAATGTTGTGGTGACTTACACAATAAATACTCCATTGTGAAACATCTATTTTAGTAAAAGTGGGCACCGCTTGACTCCACTTCATGATCAGGAGGTCGTTTTTAGAAGAGAGGGAAACACATTCCATTTAATGATTCCTGTATATCCGGCATATTTAAAGGCATCTGATCTCAAGCCACAACCAAAGTAATTATTATCAGCCTATGTAACTCCACACAACTGTGTAGAAGGTTGGACACAAACAACTGCAGTGGTTGGGTGAACATAAGATACGCTGGCTAGAGATGTCTGCTAACCGTTTACCGTTCTAGATACAGGCGTTTCAATTTTTCCCACGAACAACTCAACCCGACACTAAAATGAAATCTCCTCGTTCGCGTGAAAGAGAGTTGGAATCCGCCGGATTTGTTGCCAACGTGAGAAAATGGAGCAGGGCTCAGGCTCCACGTTGAACCCTGGGGCCCGACGCTGGAGTCCACTTCCCCCCGCCGACCCTCTCTGCCCATCCTCCTGCTTCCTCCTGGATCGGCCTTTCCTTTATTTCCTGACCGGGGATCAAAGTGTGACACCAGCCTTCTCCTTTCCGCAGGCCCAGGCAACTTGTTTTTGGAGCCCCACCACTTTCTCCCGACGGTGATCTAATCAGTCTAATGTCGACCCTAGGGGGTTTCAGGGGGTTTCAACACTCGTCTGAACACTGTGTCAATCTCCCCCCCCCCTCTCACCCCCTTCCCGCACAAAAAAAAGCTGCAACTCAACACTAGCCGCGACACACTTGAGGGCCAGTGTGGTATTTCTGCCCCCCTTGGCAATTTAAGAGGTGGAAAACAGCGTGGATGGGGAGCACAACGGAACTAGAAATATACATAAGCAAACATCCTCAGGTGCGCAGCAACAAGAAGCCGGCAACAATAAAAACTCAGACGAGGTTCCGTTCGAAAGGCACTTGTAGAATATGAGAATAGGAGTGGAGTCGTGGGGGGGGGGGACGGGGGGGGGGGGAGGAGGGAGAAAAAAAAGAGATTAGGGAGGAGAGCAAAGAGAGGGGAGGAGGGGGTGGTGGCGGCGTTTGTGGACACTCTGAAAGCCTTCCAGTAGTGCAGTAGTGGACCACAAGACCTCAACCTGAAAGCTGTGGGTCTTGCTTTTCAAGGATGAAAGGGCAGCAGTAAGTCAGCCCAGTGCTCAGTTCTTCCCAGGCCGGCCGCCTCAGAAGTCCCAGTCATGACTCAGCTCGACGGCTCTGGTGCGATCCCAGCGCTGCCTCCGGTCCTCTCGCTTTAATTAAAAGCTGGGTGAGCGTGTGCATGTCCTGGGCTTTTGCAGCTTGTACCTGCGGGCCTTTTTAGTCTTAGTGTACTGTGTGTGTGTATGTGTGTGTGTGTCTTCTACTCCAGAACAGCCCTGCTTCACCCTGTTCCAAACTGGGTTGAGTCCTGCTTCTCTCACCATCTCAGCTCGTTAACCGTGAGGTCATCTTGCCAGATCTTCACAATCCCCCTTGAGAACAAAGACACAGAGAGTTATTTCATATTCTACCTTTTACGTATATATAAATATATATTTATTCATTTATGTACATTTTTATTTTTTTTTTTTACTAGTTGTCGGGACAGTTTCAAAGGAGACCTGCCAGCAAGAGAGGGGCCCTTGGAATGTGCCTTTTTGTTTTGATATCTTCTAATAAAACTGTAATGATATGCTCCCTACATCTGGATCTAGTTGCCAGTCTGCGCCAGGGGTAGACGTGTCAGTAGTTATTATTGTTTTTCCCCTGTGATGTTTACGTCTGGCTACGTTAGGGGAGGTCGCACGGCATACCTTGCGTGCTCTGAGGTAATTTTGGAGCCACTTGTTGAAGGTCACCTAATATGGCTTCACAGGGCAGTGCATCCACACACCGAGTTGATATCCATTCATTACCAGGTTTTCCTCAACAGTCAGAGCATAACACAGTGCAAATTGGAGAAAGTATGTCAACGACAAAGAACAATGCTTGAAGTTGGCTGTATGATACGTGTATAGTGTATGACCAGGGGCGTTGTTAGACATAAAACTCTATTGGGGCAAAGGCCCCTATTCAAATCCCTTTTTTTTCTTTCAAGCTTGCTGCGCACAATGCACTACTAGGCTATAGAAACTCCCCTTGCTTAACCCACTATACAACAGTTCAGGGACGCAAGTTTGATATTAGCTTTGGCAGGGACATCAATAGTTAATGCGAGCATGCAATTTGTTTGTGCATTTATTTGAGCGCAAATACTGTTTTTTTGAGCTTTTGTTTTTATGTTTTAGTCAAAATAAGATGATCGGTAGTCCTATCATTTAGAAACTTTCTTTAGTTTTGTCATGTTTTCTTAGCCTATCAATTCTGACTTGTGTGCCGAGTCCGACACCTGGACTTCTGTGTGCGTGCTGCACTGGCTAATTGGCAAGCTCAGAAGAGCACGCTGACATGGAATTCTGCATGCATCGGTTTGTGTTTTCGGTTAAACTGGTTTTATTTAACAAGCGTTGATTGGGATACTGCGTCTATTTTTTCGAGATTATCAATCTAAATGAATGCACTGACTAATAAAGTAAATTGTTAAAACTCAAACTTTTGATTTTACTGGGGTACAGCAGATTTATACCGGGGCACGTGCCCCAGTAAAAAGGGTCTAACGACGCCCCTGTAGATTACTATATCTGAAATTAAATTTGTAATCTTCGGATTACAAAATGAACCTCTTGAACGATCCGTGTCTGTATTACATTTGCTAAATCATACAGGAATGATTTTATGGTCCATAACTAGAGTGGCGTTTTGACTTTACTTACACCATTGAATCATTATAGTGTTCTCCGCCATTTTATCGATGGAGCAGCCAGTCATCAGACCAGGAGAAGCACAAGCAGTGTGTTGCAGTGTGTGGGCTCGGGTTGGGGAGGGCAGGACGGACGGAGGGAGGGAACAGCGGTGTCTGCCAGTATGCTAACTCCCTGATTGTTTCCAGATAAGCAGTTGCCCTCTGGTTCGCGTGTCCCTCTCTGCTCCAGAATAATAGCCAATTACCATTCGGGAGTTGGTTGAAAAGATGCAACCAAGAACTGCATCTCCCAGCAGACCGACTAAAGAGTCTTCAGAGAATTGCAAGACTGTGGATGGTGCCATGTCAGTGACAGCTATGGAGAGATGGCGTTACTATAGCATGGATTGTGTTGACGTGTGTGTAGAATGAAGAAGTGTAGATTGATAAAAAAAAAAAGGTATGTGCTATAATACATGACAAGTTTTTCTTCCCTCCATTTTCATTTCTTAGTCTTTCAATCCTGGGGTTTTAATTTGAACTTGGCCTTGGACTTGGAAACAGAACGACTTGGCGCCCAATATGTAACACAATTGTACAGTATGTTTGTCCAAAGCAAACCCATCAACTTCAGGCATCAAAACGAAATTGTTGCTAGTCAGCAGTGTCGTTCTGTTTGACTTCCCTTAATCCTCACAGTCAAATCTGACATTGAAAGCTGATGTGGCGTTTTACGTCGTCTCTCCTCTCACACCTGCGTTCTCATTGACAGAATTCCACACAGTCAGGAAGGTTTCCAAAGAATCGCCGGGGCTCCAACCAACCTCTTTTGTCACTTTGTCAGCACCATAGGGTTTGCATATCAACCTACACAGACTTGTTGCTTTTATTACAGTCTTGGAACCAGATGACATGGTCTGCCCTCAGAGTTAAAAAAGAAAAACGGAAAAACGAAATTGAACGGAAAAATAAAACACTCTCCGTACTCACTCATCAGCGGTTGTCGGCCGCCTCAGGAACAGCAAGCGTTCCGACAGGCTTTATATTGTACGTCTTGTTCGCTCTTTTCGTTCAGTTCTCCAAAGGAATGCCTCGTGTAAACAGCAGGGATGCCTTGCACTCCCTTTCTCAGCAGGGAAGAGGGAGGAGGTGATGGGAAGGCCTCACCGCTAACCCGAGGTCAAGCTCCGTTCCAGGGGCTGATAGCGGTGTTGCGTTCCTCACTCGGGTAAAGAACCGGGGTTAGGGGATGCCCAGTCACTGATTTACATTACGTCTCATGAGAAAATGCTGCCTTGGAAACAATCTGATACGGCCGCAGTTTAAAAGTTGAAATTCCTTCCGTTTTTTTTCTGGTGGGGTATTTTCTAGGACAGAAGTGCCCTTTTATTGAAACGTTTTAACCTTATTCAGACATGCTGTTATGTCCATTGAGACTTACGGGACACCGCCATATGGCAAAATATGAGTATCATCCTCTACTCTGCACTACTTGCTATAGAGGTCGTTGTGTATAAATTATAGTATGCTCCTTTACATGTGTGTTAATATTTGGCCTTTGAATATGAGAAAGAGAAATAACTATTTGGGGACAGCGACAAAGACAAATACCGGTAAGCACCTTGCACTTTGACGACATTTCTGAACGAAACAGATGGGTCACCACATGACTTCAAATTCTGCAAAAAATATCACATTCATCAACTATGTACAGTCCACAACTGCTTCCTGTTATGACTGATCCTCTGCATGTGTCATGTTGTCCTGTGCAGCACATCATGATAGGCGCGTGGGCCAGATATTGTCCTGTAAATCAATATATTGAAACGTGTTTATATTGTGGATCTACATAAAACATAATTGATAAATTCCATTTTGCTGCAAATTTTTCTATGAATTGTTCCAACTGAATTGTTCAACTTTGATATTTTACTGTTTTTGACTGAATAAAGGAGTTTTTATTTAAACTTTAGGTGCAGTTCTATTGGAATCTGTGAAGCCCTCTGTGTGACATTACATGTAAAAAGACCGTTTGTTATTTGAACAAAAGAAAAAAAGGATGTGATTTGATGGAATTTTTTTAAACTGCTATAAAAGTTATATCCTCTCAAAAAGAGTGCTCTGGAAATTAATCAAAAAAACCCTTAACACTCTGTGGTGGATTCTGTGGCTTGACCTCGAAGTTTCTTTCCATATTCTGGAAAGAAGTTTTCCAAATTCTTTCATTATCGACCTATTTTTCTCTTCAGAAATCATTCCCCCTCACCTTCCTTGAACCACACACCTGAACAAACAAAAAATCTCCTTTAAAATCTTGATTTCTCCATAAAATTATTATTATTAAACACCCAGAGAAGGCTTAAATTGATTGACTTCCTTCATGCAGTAGAGTGAATCCAAAACAGTCCCTTTAAGTCTCCTCAAAGTATTGACTCCTCTGTTGAATGAGTAAACCTCTGAAGAACAAGTGGATTGGTGGACTTCCTTCATGGTGCAGCGTGAATCCAAACAGTCCCTTGTACGCTGGTGATGTCGTCAAGTTCACCTCCTGGTACAGAGACCGACAAGGCGCATCAAAGAGGTCCTTCGTAATTCATCGCAGGCTTTGCAGACAGTCAACATTCACTCAAAAGTGTCCAGAAAAGGCTGGATTCTCTTTTTCTGCTTTTAACCATATTAGCGTAAATGCGTGAGATCATATGTTTCGAATTCTGACGGCTCCCATTTCAGTCACCTGACTGCGTCTGTGCCCTTCTTCAAGGATTTCAGTTTCTCCCGTTTTTCTAAATAATCGTCCGTCAACCGTTTAAAAACTTGAAGGAAATGCTGCCTGGAGGGTAACTTAAACCTTCAACCTCACACGCACGTGTAGCACAGAGCCTTTGAGGATTATCCACACCCATTGCAGCATTCATATAGGAACTTCGAAAATAATAACATCATCTGCCATACTAATGGCAGTATCCTGTGTTTTTTTCTGGAGAAAATTCTCTCTCCAACCTGCAGAGGTTGCATTGTTTTGATTTACAGTGAGGTAATGGATGTCCTGTGCTAAAGGACAGGCAGAAAAAGGAATACATTTTCTACAATTGTATCAGCAGCATGAATGACTATCCAATTTAAAAACGTCATCCCATCTGACCTTTCCATTAACAAGTCTGGACACATAAAGGCCCGTCTCTCAGAAAAGTCATGACTTCCTCTGTTCTGTGTTATGACAGCTCAGAGCAGGCTGTGCATGTGTGTGTCCACCGTATGCGCGTGTACGTGTGTGACAGATACAGTGACGTCGAGTGTGGGGCCGTACGTGCGCGTGCACATGCGTGCGTGCGTTTGCACATCTGGTGGAAAGCACCGCAGCCATGCGGTCAAATCCAAACCCAAGGCAGCCAATCAGTTTGAGAGCAGGCTGGGGTCCAAACCCAAGGCAGCCAATCAGTTTGAGAGCAGGCTGGGGTCCAAACCCAAGGCAGCCAATCAGTTTGAGAGCAAGCTGGGAAGCTGTAACCAGGTGGCTATCCACCAAAAAAAAGTCTGAAGCAGGAGTCCTTGTCAAGGCACATCCTGCCGCCTAACCTTCTCCCTCAAACAACCCCTAACCCACCGCCATCCACCTTCATTGCCGTCAGGGGAATTGGTTACCTGGGACGCATTGTTGACTGGGCCGGAAAATGCCACGTGGGCCTGCATTAAAGATGCAGGAGCATTTGGCAGCCAGAGAGGTAGCCGTGTGTAACTATATACTTCCCCACCGCTCAGGATCCATCAATCAAGACCCACACTCTCAGCCTCTCTGACGGGATAAATGATCCCAAATCCGACTAAAGCTGTTTGTTTGGCACCCGGGTATAAATCTCAGCCTTTAATTTAATAAAGCGGCCGGGGAGAGGTGAGGCACCTGGGCTGCAATTGGTCAGGGGGAGAGGATGCACAGTGGGGGGCCCTGGTTACATTACCTCCCCCCCCCGTGGTAGCCACGGACCCACATTTTACTGTCAGTCTTCTCAATGGGCGCGATTAACGGCAGTTCATTTTTCACCCTGCTTCCCCCCCCCTAGGGGGGAAGCAGGGTGAAAGAGAGAGAGGTGCCCTCTCTCTTTCTCTCCCTACCTTACGCTGAAGTTCAAAGGGTAATTTATTTATTTTGCAGAATGCTGATTCATATTCACTATTATGTGTTTAGCCGGGTTGGGGTGGGTGAGGTGACTGGGACAGGACAAAACAGGAATGATTGAGAAAACGCAAATTCTCATTCCGCTTAACTACCACAATGCTTCTTCTCTTGCAAACCCAGATCTGGTTTCTCCTAGCTGGTTTCAATTGAGCAACCCTTAATCACCGTTCCCTGAGAAGTCTCCATTTTTACATCCCTCGATTTTCTCTGTTCTCCTCAGACTTCAACAGCAGGTAATCTCATAAAAGCATTTGTGTGTGTGTGTGTGTAGGGGGGGCGGGGGGGGGGTTGGGTGGGCGGGTGGGTGGTTGGTGATAGAGAAGCAACAGAACAGTCTTGTGCTTCATTACGCATGACTGTTTCCTTTTGTTTAGACGCTTGGACCCCGTTCAACTTTGCATGGTTTACTGGGAGTGTCCTGAAGCAAAATTACAATTAATACCTCAACGTGGGCTACAACGGGAGGAGGGGCGGGAGGGTTTGCACGCTGCTACTTTCCTGACAGTAATAATCAATATGTACGGATCAAGCTAATTGCTTCCATATGAAGGGGGCTTGCGCTACTCGGAGCGGCGTGGCTTTTACAAATGACAGTCTTGGGAGCGTTGCGGTAATGGAAACACATGTAGTCCCCCTCTGATGGTCAGGTGCGGGGCGTTGCTCCGTTTCCTGAAGATGTTTTACATGGAAAGACGCCTCGCTATGAAAGGACATCTCGTCTTCAGAGGTATCCCTGGGATTTGTCCCGTCCTCCCAAACGTGTTATTTCAAACCGAGGACTCGCTGTGACGAAGCGCAGATTTCGGGGCTGGACATGTGGGAATCCTCCACATCGCCCCGGCATACTGTTAACAGAATAACTACCGTCCAATTTTGTGGCGTGCGGATTCTATTAAAGTCTGAGGATGTGGCAGCAGTGTTTCCATAGCAAATCTTCTGGCACAACAGATGCCTCTCTCTAGACTGACACAAGCATTAAGTCCTCCGCCGAAAGGGAGTTTAAGGCATGCACTGGATGCAATAGAGACTAACTATAGCCTTGGCTCAAAGGATGGATGGAGACATAGTCTTTGGTTCTCCAAAGAGTCACTTCCTCCTCCGTTAACAAAGCCTTCAGTTTCAACCCCTTCTCTTCCCACTTAAGAGGGTTAACCAACCATCACAGCACTGAAACGACTGACTGTGCACATCCGTGTGTGTGTGTGTGGCCCTGCGAGAGATGGATACACCAGAGGCGGGGTTAATTCGGAGCTTGAATCACTCAGCTGCGGTCCTATGTTTCGTTTGGAAAGAGGTCAGTGATGACCTCATTGTAGTCCTGAGATCTTGCAGGTCAGTAGACTGTACAGTGCAATACTTCCTACCTCCCATTGATTACCACAATGCAGGGAACCTATGGAGGAAGGCAATGGGTAGTTGAACAATTTGCTCACAGACCACTTCTTTAAAGAAAGAATGAATGACCAGGAGACTCCAAAGTGCCTGCCTAGGGTGCTGGCTTATCCCAAGGAAGCACTGTTTTAGAAAAGCTGGGAAAAAAAAGAAAGTAAGAAAGAATCAACAAAAGCAACAAAGATTTGAATTTGTCTTTGCATGCTGGGCCCACTGAGCAGGGCGATTGGCCATGCCGCCACATATCCTGTTCCTTGAGTGTCACTGTGGGGGAGGCTCAGAGAGAGGTCTGTGGAGGGACCGGGGCGCACATCTGTGAGATGCGAGCGTGCTTTGCCATGCTTCATTTGCCGAGTGCCGACAGGGCAACTACAAACAGTCTTCGGAAGTGGGGAAGAGTCTGAAGTGAAGTAAAGATAGATGGGCTCCCACTCAATATGTTTGTCTCTCGGTCTTTCTCCCAGGCTCTCTTACTTACACAGACACTTCCTTCCTTCCTTCCAACTGTTTGATCAGTACTGATGTGCCAGACTCATCCCTGGCCATCCAGCACGGCATTGTGGGGGAATGAGTAAAGTCTACCAATAGACTGATGGTGGGGATGCACAATTTATTGGAGAACGGAGGGTAAACAAAGCCCAACCTGGATATTTTCAATCTTTATTTATTGTTTGGATGTTGTCCTCCTTAAATAAACACACACAGCACTTTAATCTGATATTTTTATCGGAAATGTATACATTTCAAGCTTAATACATAAATGTAAGTCTGAATAAACATAATTCCTGAATATATAATTATCATATATACTGTTTGTCTCAAGGTTTAGCCTTAAACAACTATAGTACGTGATCATGAGTGAAAATGCCTATTTATACTTTCTTAGGAACAAACAATAAAGGCTCTAATTAGCGTTGTTCTCAGCAGGAGATGCCATTGGGTGGCTTTAAAAAGGGTCAAAGAGCAGAGCTTGAACTCAGGTGCTGTATATTAGCTCAGGCCCTGGGCATAAAAACGTAAACAATCTTGCCAGGATCTTGCCCCCACAAAGGCTTGACAAACTCGGCTGGTCCTTTCGCATGACAGCTGCGTTACTTAACAGCGTAACAGTCGAAAATCAAACCGACGGCTGTAAAAATAACGAAAAGCTAGGTGTCATCCCAGAGACCTGGAGTATATAACTCACAATCACTGTTAGGGATTGCGAGACCGAAAAAAAAAAAAGGCAGTTAAATCTAGAGGGCCAGAATACACAATGGGGTCCATTAGCTAACGCCAGGGGTATCTGGTGTCTGGAGCTTAGATGAGATGTGGTTATTTATGCGAGCACTCCCTCTGAGGACGATACCAAAGCAAACATTTCAAAGGCAATGCCTCTGCTTTATGCTATTCCGTTGTCAGCTAATATGCAGGTTTCATGAGAAGGCCTTCAAGAATACCATACATGAAACAGAATCGAAAACATGTAACCTCTTTGATGACCAAAGAAGTGAATGAGAAAAAAAGGAGAAAAGAGTTGCTCTGATATTCCCTCCCACCACCCCACCTCCCCCCCCCCCCAAAAAAAAAAAAAGAAATCACAAGGTCATCTTCAAGAATTCGTCGATGGTGTTGGACACTGGGATCAATTTCTTTCCCAGAGAGGAAAAAAATACAATATTGATTTGATCTTTATACCGTGATAATAGCATTTCGAAACACATCAACACTGTGTGAAACTTGTCCTCTCGGATCTCTGCCCTTAAGACCTTGAACCACACAAAACACAATAATACGTTTTAACATGGTAGAGAGGAAAGAAACAACGTATCTGCTTCGGCACTAACTATACTGACTCACTATATTGGAATATGGGCAGCTTCTTCTTTAGCTTGGCATAGGCTGGGTTGCTGTGGCTTGCATCAGACATCCTGGTCTATCTGTCTTTCATGGTCAGATAATGTATGTCTGTGAAAGGTTATCACTGGATACCATACACACAGTGGGCTAGGGGTAACTTGAAACCCGAAGGATTTTTGATCTCAAGCCTTGTCAAGATTTGGGCCTTATGGTTTCCAGGGATTATTGGTCCAGTTGATCCCTGGCTAGTTCTCGAACCAACGCATGCTGAAAGGAACAGTAGTCTCTGATCCAGTCCATTCTCTCTATTCCTCCACATAGAGATTGCGTCTGGCTGTGGTCTGTGATTGGAATCCCCACTGAAGGACAGATTAGTGGGCAAGAGGCTTTATCCGGCTCCGCTTCGAGAACAGATCCGGCCAAGATACACTTGGAATTGTTTAGCTACGTCTCACTGTTAGGACGCTATGTATATATTTATCCATATATCCCCACTTGTGGAACACTGAGGCCTTTCTATCCTTGGCTGCCCTCTGTTCTGACACAGACAGAGATGGATACAGGCTTGTCTCTGGACATTCTCAGTTTTGATTGAGACCAGGGCACGTTGGGTGGCGCGAGAGTTAGCACGTTAGCCATTTGGGATCTAAATCTGTGTATACAGTTTGAGACATTGTGCCCTAGAGAGAAAAACTTAACCTAGCTCTCCTTGACAGAATTAAATATCAGCTTTGGGACTTGCAACTGCCTCGGGAACACATTCTGAGTTTCTAGAGCTTTAGCTGTTTTCTTTGAGAAGGAGAGCATTTCAGAAAGTAAGGTTACACTAATTTTACCTTTGCTGAATGTTGTGTTGGACAAAACAATGGATATGAGATTCCTTAGCCTGGGGACGAAGTGAGCACTAATGCCGGGATAGTGCAAAAAAAAAGCACAAGACAAATATAATTCAGCACACCCAGGTTGTTTTACCGGAATCTGTTTTGTTTGTTTAATTTTGCAAACTTGTATTTTAATGGGAAATTGGGAAGTTGAAGGGTTGAAAACACAGCAACACGAAACCATAACAGAAAGGAAGTCATGTTTCCTGTTGGAGGTAGAGAAAAAATGCATCTCACCTCCCAATGAAGAGAATCTTTTGGGAAAGAGAAAAAGTCTGTTTCCTGATACAAATCAATGAACAACTCTGCATAAGGAATAATATTTTTATATCAAAGTTGTTATCCAGGAAATAGCTTACAGACAGCCTACGGACAGTCATGCTGGGACATATGATTTGAAGAAGCAATTTATCGGGCTACAATCTCACCCATGAAACCTTAATGTACAAGAAACACACACTGGGAGCTTGGTAAAGATACACTCATACAGACAGCTTAGCAAAGATACATATACAGAGGGACTTTGCCCATCGCCAGGGGGCCAAACAGACTCCATGGCTAAGTGCTGCTAACACACGCTGGGATGCGGTCACCTTCTGTATGCCTATGCCCTCCCATGTAAATATTATGAACACGGCTTCTCATCAATGTAGACAAACGGCGCTGCTGACAGAAACGGTTTCAACCAGGCTTCCATAATCCCTCACACAATATAGATGTTTTTGATACGGCGCTATGGAAATCTAGAGCAGGAATCCGAAATGAGTAGGCGAAAGGGATCCCAATTATTATTTGAGACACTCTGAAGCGAGTTGAGTTGCCTTTCTGTTCGACATACTGTCTGTTTAAATACTTAAAGAGTGTATAACAGGTGTATGACCTAATATCTGAGATTATATGTTACTATTGCGTAACGAATTTAGTCTAGAGCCTCTAGCCTATGTGTTCAAGAGTATGTAAACAATATACCTGATTTGCAGCAGTCTCAACGCCCATCTTTTTCCCTCTCCAGCATGTGCTTTTCCTCTGCCTGATAAAAATGTGCTGGAGGGTAATAGATCGTGCATATTTTACATTACAGCTGGTTCTCCGTTGTTGATTTTATGTTTTCTTTTGATTTATATCTGTCCGTGTAATATTATAATTTGAATATATGCCATAGAGCTTGCCAAACACCGGCTTCACGGTTAATCAGGAAGCCATGGGATTCAGAAAGTGCTCCGATAATAGAATATGACAGCAGAGGTTAAAGGACCTCTGCTAACTATTTTTTAAGTTCAATCATGCGCTCCCTGTGTTTGATGGAGACCTTTCTTTCTTCTCTGAAGTTTTGCTCTTCATTACCAAAAATGGAACGGCGCACAAATCAAAGGTGGCAGGTCATTTCTTCCTCCGAAGAATTAAAGGTGCACATTAATTAACTTGTGTTTGCTTAGCTGGGAACATTTATAATTCCTCGGCAATGAAAAAGAAAAGTGCACATGCGGCACTGCGCGGTGCATAACAGCCCTCATCCTTCTCCAAGACCGCACTCTCCTCACCCACGCCTAGGGAAGAGAACTTCACCCTGGACTCAAAACAATATACAGACCTTGTCAAAAAAAAAGGATTGTTCTTGAGTGGGGGGGGGGGGGGGCGGGGGGGAGGTGGGAAAGAGAGAGAGAGATGTGACTTAGACTGAAAGTAAACGAAGGAGGGAGAGACGGAAAGACAAGGGATAAAGCGGGGGGCCAGCTGGACGTCTCGCTTCAAGACGTTCCCCCTGCAGCGGAAGACGGGAGGGTCTAACAGGGTGTTGACACGTCTCAGGGAGACTGTGGGAGGAAGGGTTCCCCCGTGCCCCGTCTCTCCTTTACCAAAGGGAGAAGGAGCTGAAGGGATGTAAGGAGAGGAGGGGAGAGAGAGAGAGAGAGAGAGAGAGAGAGAGAGAGAGAGAGAGAGAGAGAGAGAGAGAGAGAGAGAGAGAGAGATGTAGCTGGAGCAGAAAGCGGAGAGCGTAGTGCGCCTATAAAACAAAGTAAGATGGACAGAAGGAGAGCAAGATATGGGACAGACACATAAAAAAGCATAGAAGGACATGGGAGTGTATAGGGGGAATTAAGTCGAAAGAGGAGAGCCCATGAAACAAAGTGAGAGGTAACGAAAGAGAATAAGAGCAGGAGAGAGAGAGAGAGAGAAAACAGAGGGGTGGGAAGTGGCAAATAAAGACAGCTCATTAGAACACTTGATACCGGCGTGCGGATTATGACAGATAATGTACCTCGCCGCACTCCGAACAGACACTTTACTGTGGGAATCATCTACACACAGCGCTTTTATAGACTCTCACCGAGGCAATGGATTTTCCCTCTGGTTGATTCCGCTTGGTCTTAAACGATTGTGTATTCACGGTGTCAGGAAACCAACATGAGCAACGGAAAGTGTGCTTCCTTCCTTCATTCATTCCTTCCTTCCTTCCACTATTCATTTGTATTCCCTTCCTCTCACTCTCTGTCTCTCTCTCTGTCCTTTGAGAGCACCAGCTCTAACACTGAAGAGCTGTAAGCTCCTTGGAATGCCCATGCGTGTCCGTGGCTTCAGTTGTCATGTGTTATGTGAGTTTGGCCCTGCCGGGCTGCCATGTTGCGAGTCCACGCTCTGGCAGAAGTGACAACTTGGCTGGTAGCTCAGGTGGGGGAGCTAGTTCTCTTTGAGAAAGAAAATAAGAAAGACGGAGAGATAGAGCATGACAAGACTGTGCTGTTCATGAGAAACAGAGGGAATGTCTAACAATCCCTATCACCGTTAATACTCAAATTGGCTTGCCTTCTTTACTTTGTCGCCACATTCTTGTCCTGCAACTTGAGAATAATTAAAAATACACAATAGTGAAGTCACTGTTGAAAAAAAGCTGTGGACTGTGGAAAGATTGGCTGCGGTATCCGTAGAATATTAAAACTTTGTGTAAGCTCCTTTTCTGGTATCATTGATTCTATGCACTTTGCGTGCATTGAGTTTCTCCCTGTAGTTGGACTAGGATGCAAGGGGTTTCAAGGAAGCACCTGGCATCCATTTGGTGCACATTTTATGGTGTGTACAGAAAAGCAGTGCAAAACGAAATTAAATTGTTGTCCCATGATCAGATGTGAATTTAGCCAAAACAGTGGACCTCGGTGATATAGACATGAGACAGAATATAGAAATGGGATTATTGGGGATTCATTATTGTCTCAATTCATCTTGCAGCTCTGAAGGAGCTTACTACAAAAACAACTATGATATCTGACTCCCAAAACCAGTACAGTTTCTAACAATCACATTTTACGTCTTAATTACCACCCTTTCACACACACACACTCACGCACGCACACACGCACGCAAGGCCACAAACACACACATACTTTCACACATGCATTCACCCTGCCCTCTCAACTCACATCCTTTCCAAGGTAATACTGTGCGGGCCACATCCTTCACATGCTTGTCTGACTGGAAATGGATCTGCTCGTCTTGTGTATCCGAGGAATACGCTTATCTGATGTTGACTTCCTGAGAGTTGGTCTCCCCCCCTCCCGCCCTGCCTTCCCGTAAACAGCTCGGAGTCTGCTGTAAGTTGCTCCTGCCGCCAGGGCTTACGGGTGACCGGCTGAGGAAACAGAACGAGAGGAAGAGAAAGGTAGGGGAAAGGAAAAGGGATGGGCGCATCCTCTCCTCTCCTCTTGACTCCTCACTGAGCCCCTCCCCTCTTCTTTTGTTGTTGTACTCCTTCCCTTCGCTTGGACCTTCAGGTCCTTCTCTGTAATCATGCACCGCTAAAACTGTGGGTTAATGTTGTTAAAGGCTCGGTTGGGGCTGCCGGTCCAACTCGAATAAAACAACAATGCCTCCCTTCGGCGTCCAGAGAGTGTGCAGCTGGACTGGTGGGAACTCTAAACCGCAGCCCCCCCCTGTGTCACTGCCTCCTATGGTGCGGTTTGAGTGCCGCCGCCGCCGCTGGTGCTGCTACACTTCTGATTGTTGAGGCCTCATCAAGACCCCGCTTTCTCAGGGAGACACGGTCATGCTCCAAGTCGAATGAGATAACGGTTGGGGGGACGGGACATGTTTCAGGCTTTTTCTCGTGTTTCCCCGGGTCACTTTTCTGTTCCCATAGGCCAGGCATGCACAGTCAGGGTTGTGTTGATTAACCGTGGTTCGGCTGAGCTAGACTGCGCTTTCAGGCAGTTCAGTAACTTGCAGCAACAGTGTAAGGAGTGTCACATGACCTTAGAAAAGGGTTCTGTCTGTTGTTACTTTGGTAAATACAAAATGTACCCAATGCTAATTAAACCATTAACTACTACTCTCAGTTTAGTGCAGGTGGCAATAAGACACACTGTACCTCAGGTGTGGGTACATTCGGGTCAGGTTTCAGTTTCTACTGATTAGGTTAGAGTTAGGGTTCACCTCATTGCGTTACATTGGGGTTTCAAGGCACGCCTATTGAACAGGTTGTAACTTCATGTAGCAGTCACATAAGATTAGCAAAAAAGTTCCTGAGGAGACCAGGCAAGGTATTTTGAAGTGGTATAGCTGCATAACCAACACATGAAGGCAATATCCAAATCTGTAGCCCTATCACATACACACATGCACACACTCTGCTGCGGGCCAATGGGACAACTGGGCCTATCAACTGGGATGCAGCTGTCTGTATCAGTGGATTAGCAGTCACACCTGGTCAGCTTCTGAGCTAATGAGATCCCAGCATGCCTTGCAGGTCGGTGGGACGCCATTAGCACTAAAGGGCGGAAACCACCTAGCAGAAACTAGGGTATGCCTTATGCTGGGCAGCGGGTCACACGGGTACATGTTTGAATCACACCCGTTTAAAGTCCTAGGTAGACCCCTAGGATTTGACCCCCCCCCCCCCCGCCCTACACACACAGATACTCAGACAAACACATACACACACAGCCAGACAGTACTCAACACTTGTCTGGTGCAGGTCCAGGGAGAGTAACCGAATAGCTGTAATCCTGGGAGTGCATCAAGCGGGAGGCTGATTCCAGCATGTATGTTCATTTCCTCGACATCAATCGGACTCTCTTTCCAACCCAGTCTGCTGTATGAATCTTAGGCCAGTCTAACTTAGAGAATACAACCGTCATTTTTGAAATTCACAAATTAACTCCATGACAACGTTGATAATTGGGTTTAAAGTCAAATTTGTAAGGTATTGTTTATTTATGGGTGTGTTAATTTATGAAACACAATTTTAAAGAGCCAAAAAATGCTATATGAATAACTTGGGATGACAACATGTTACACAATTCTACACTTAATTACAGCTTATCATTTAACACAAAAGGTAATATGTACTATACAATTTTTTCTATTATTCCAAATGCCAGCGCATAGATATGACATTCTAATTAGTATCCCACAAAGTAGAGAATCATTTTGTATGTGCCAATATTGTCCACGTCTTGCTCAAACAAACGAGGCTGAATATTAACAAAACAACTATACATACGGGCATTCAAATGAGTGCTGTTTGAAACTCTTTATGGTGCTCTAACGAAAACCAATTAAATGCAAACGGTATCCATTGTGAACACGTTTTCCTTTTCTGCAGAAAAGACAAGAAGGACGAGGACGCAAAAACAAAGAAAGAAAAGAACGTGACACAGCTTCAGAACAAATGTACACGTTAAAAAAACATCTCCTGGAGCTCACAATGTGGTCTCTGTCCAGAGAGAAGAAACCAGGAAAAGAAAAGACAAAGAACACATTTTGAAGTCTGTGTTAACGTATGCAGGAATGGGAGGGCAGAAGAACACAAAGAAGTTTGTTTCTTTGCCAGTCTGTGGGGGGCTATGGGCCTAGCCAGCAATTGACCCTTCATCTTGGCTCCACAGTGGCATCTGCCCCAAAGTAACTCCGGGAGATGTTCTTCTATGTAAGCCATGCCCGCGTGACCTTGGTTGGATCACACTTACAAAAGAAATATATATACAGGATATATATATATATAGACGATTTGGAATGTTAAGTACTTTCAACTGAACATGTGTATATATACACACACATACTGTATATAAACCTACAAATACATTTTTTTAAAGATACAGTGAGTTCAATATTGTAGCTATAGCATATTGTCTTAGAACAATGGGGTCAGATGGCTGAGCGGTTAGGGAGTCGGGCTATTAATCAGAAGGTTGTTGGTTCGATTCACGGCTGTGTCAAATTACGTTGTGTCCTTGGGCAAGGCACTTCACCCTACTTGCCTCGGGGAGAATGTCCCTGTACTTACTGTAAGTCACTCTGGATAAGAGCGTCTGCTAAATGACTAAATGTAAATGTAGAACACACACCAGTCTCCTTTCCAGTAATGATAATTCAAGTATGCTTTGTGTTAGCCACACTCCAAATGCCCAACCTAAAATCCATGAACACTCCAAAGCAATAAAGTTCTCTGTATCCACAACATAATCCCTTGGCAGATGTTGTGTTATTCAAACTCATTTTAGGTTCGGGGAACTGCAGAGCTGAAGGTTGGTTGAGATGTAGGTCAGTGGTTAGTGCATGCTCAACAGAGTCCATTTACTGCACTTGAACTGGAGTTAACCCTGATAGGAGTCTTAGGTGTGCAGGCAAGATCTAGTCATGAGCAGTGTTGTTCATTTGAAAGTACTTAACGCTCCAAATCTCGTCCATCATTTGGGTCCAACATAAATGCGATGAATAATGCAGCAGCTAAGATGGCTTCTCTGGAGCATAAGCTCAGTCCGATCCGTAGAGATCCAGTCGTTTGTGACGAGGAAAAAACACGAATAGTCGGGATAATTTGATGTGCTCAGCTCGAAACTAAGCTCGTTCCTGCGCTGTTGGTTAAACAGTCAATTACAGAGCTGCATGCCAGTGAGCAAGTTGCGCGTGGAGCCTCCACGGAAAAGTTACTTGGAGATTGGATCATGTTTGGCCTTCCTCCTCTGGGCTATCCCAGGTCTGTCATTATTGGTTCTTGTTTTCTGAACAAGGTTAGATTCTTTTCTAAGAGTCAAGGTACTGCAAGTCCCCAGGTGCTACACAACTCTCCAATCAATTACATTGCAGTTGTTTTCTTCTTAAGGTATTAATGGTTGTCTGGGTTTAGCGAATAAACAGTACAACTGTAGAGATGTCTGTTCAATGAACAGTTTAAATTTTGTTCTCTCTCTCTCTCTCTCTCTCTCTCTCTCTCTCTCTCTCTCTCTCTCTTTCTCTCTCTCTCTCTCTCTCTCTCTCTCTCTCTCTCTCTCTCTCTCTCTCTCACTGTGCCACAATCTCCACCTGGCCTTAACTAGCTGCTCTCCAGTTGTATCTGTAATTAGCTTAACTCCTACAATAAAGTTCACTTGTGTTTATGCTGTGGCTTTGAAAGCTTGGCTTGGGAAAGTATGTGTAAGACAAGTATTTATCTTTGGGTCTTCACAGACTGGCTGCAGTCCAAACCAATGTTTGAGTGTTTGAACTGAGAGTTGACAGAATTAGGATGTCTATATGTATTTTTAGTCTATTAAAACCTAAAATCATGGTAATACCGTATTTATAGCAGGCTCCAGCAAAAACAAAGTACAGCTAAATCCCTGGCACAAACTAATGTCTCCCTTGGCATTGATCAAAATAGCGCCTCTCTGTGGCAGCTTCTTATCCCCTACCAACTACACTGGTGCGGTACCCATCTCTAAGTCCCTTGTAAAATTAGCTTAGCTCCAGATAGCTGTGATATAACTTCCATATGCCTCCTCACATGTGTTTTGAAGAATGGAGAGACTAATCTAATAAGAACAGCCAAGACAAAGAATAAGCGGAAAAAAGTGTTGAATATCAGCACATCTCCATTTAGGGACAGACATACATTTTGTAACCCAGCCCAGATTGCATTGTTTAAGGGAAAAGTGAGTGTCAAAACCTGGTATCCAGCCACGCCCCCACTGTGTTCTACAATAAAAGATCAATTCAAGGCAGTCCTTTCAAAGAAAACATATCAATTGATATGATAAGAAAAAGCCGTTTTTTTTCATTGTATATATCTACCATTCACTTACCTCATGCATAATCACGTAATATGTAAATAATCTTTGCCCCACTAACTAATAAATACAGGTAGCATACTAATTTAACCAGTTCAAAGGCATCTACAAAAATTAAGAAACTTGCTAGGAATAGCATTAAATTGACCCAACGATCTTATCATTCTGGGGCCAACCCAAGTTACAGACCAGACAATCAACAGAAATTGCAGAGTCAGAGTCTGCACTGGAGTCTGCTAGCTTTAGCTTTGAACCCAAACAATATGGCATCGATAAAAAGGTAATTCCGCTGGCTCTCTGTTTGGACTTTGAAGACTTTAAACGCTATTTAATTGTACCATACAGCTCTGGAACACAGGCTATTTTTAACCTGCATCAATTCCTTTGCCCATTGCATTCCTTTGTAGTGATCCTGAAGTGCTGCCTGGGAATGGATAGAGGGTCCAGCACTGTCAGAGGTTAGGTGTGTGTGTGTGTGTGTGTGTGAGAGAGAGAGAGAGAGAGAGAGAGAGAGAATCCTTAACTTAAATCATTGAAATTTGCCAGCTCGACCACTGGCGTCCTCTTTTTCCCCCTCCATACACAAGCAGATGATGCTTTCATGCCAACCCAAGGGAATGCAACTTTTTCCCTTTTTCTTGAAGAAAAGCATGTATGATTTCAGATAATATGCAAAAAGAAATACAGCAAAAAAACAAAGGATTCATTGAAGCTGGACATGACACAAGTGTGAAACCTCATAGTAAAAGAGACAGCTTTCATACTCGGTCTAAGTCTCTCCTACTCTTCCTTTTTTCTCGTCTTCAAAGGGATCCATCACTCCTAGTTCTGCCAAACTCTCCGTTCCTCTACTCTCTTTCAATCCCTCACTCGCACCCTTTTTTACTTCCTGTCTCAAACTTTTTCTCTTACTGTAACTGCCCTCCTTTCTAACCCGTTTTTTAACCCTCTTTCTCTCTTCTATTTTCAAACTTTCTCTCCCTCCCTCCTCGCCTTTCCGCAGTACCTCTAGAATGAGGCTGGACAATAATGGTGGAAACATGCTAATTACCAGTGTGTGTGGAGACGCCCACGTGGGCACGCATTCACATAAACACAGGAGTATGTTGACATGAAGGCCGCATGGACTATCAATACTGTTTATAGCAATCACCCACACGCTGATTAATGACTGGATTAATCAGACCAAGGAAGGAATGTGTTTGTGCGTTCCCAGTTCTAAGACGGTGACTTTCAACCTCAGTCTGTTTATTCAGGATACCTAATGTATTTCAACCTCTGAATAGAAGCATAGGTGGGTGGGTGTTCTTTCATACGCATTCACTTATGATACCCGGCTTTGTGTTAAGACTCGAGTGGGTCTCTGTAGCACTGGAAAAATTCATTAACCTCACATCCCAGAGGTCACCCGCCATTTTTGACCACCCACAACATAGCACCGCAGGAAGATCGTCAACGTTGCCCAGATTGCGACGGCAGCTGTCCGAAGCTCCGCGGTTTTGTCTAACCTCACCCCCCCTTCCTCCTCCCTGTCTGGATTGCATAAAGATGAGAACGATGACGTCAGCTTAACGCACGTGTAAAAGATACAAGAAGTATTGAACAGGATTACCAGATGATCCTGAGGCCTTTGGCAAAGTGTGACTGAGTGTCTTAGATATGAATGGTTCTTTTCTATAACACTTGATGCAGTCTGGAAAAAGTCGGGGGTGCTGGTGCTTGTCCAGACGTTGTTAGAGTTTCACGAGTTTTCATATTTCTAGGGGAATACCATGACAGTTAGGGCAGTGGTGCACTGGTATAGTGCATGGTCATAGTACCAGTCCCCTTTATATTTGGTGTTTCATGTTTGATGATTTCTTCCATGAGCAAGCTGTTAAAAACTTTGTGTATGTGTGTGTGTTTCTCTCTTTGGCCACAGCATGGCGATGTTATGGTTTTGTTTTTGCTTTTCAGACATCCCTTGCTTTTGCAACCCACCATTCCAAACCCCCTTTTTTTATATCAAACTAGACCCTCACCATCTCATCTACCAGTGGTTCCATGATATGATGAATTCCATCCATGACAAACCAATCAGCCACTCAAATCAGAGGAATGACAATACCACTCTCAGGCAAGGAGGGGGGAAATCTGCGATGGGATGGCGCATTCCTCTGAAAACAGCCAACCTTCACATTTTTTTACAACACTCTTTCAGACTATCCCACATGACGGTTGGTCCGCCCAGTCAACCTTGAGACTGACACCACTGTAACCATCTCATTACTCCCTATGGGCTTCCAGAGGTCAGTCCTATCGAGTGGAGTGCCCATATAAAATAAATTGAATGTTCCACTGAGGCAAATGTAGAAGGTGATGGACAGAGAGGCCCTACTAAAACCCAGAGCACACTCCACCTTCACTCCAACTCTCCCAGGCTGCTGTCGGTTGGGAACCGGCTGAGAAAAAGGTTGCGGACAGAATTAAACATGAGGAACCTACGACGTGGTAGAAACGTTGTCCGTCCGTCACTGTCCAGTCAGGAAGATACCTGCACACATCCGACGGGCTTGTCAGGTGCTGGAGGAGAGATATGCTCAGCTGAGTGGAGAGAAGAATCAGAATTGCAGATAGGGTGAAGGGGTGGGAATGTGTTTTGGAAAGAGGGACGGGCATCTTGCTGTAGAAGGACTATTTGCCAGAAAGAAAGCAACAATGAACATCATAAAAATCTATTTTGTCTCTTTCCGTGGGAAAAAATAACAAGCTGACTTCTCAATTAGACATAAAAAAGTGGTGTGTGACTTTGTGAATATCAGATGTTAGCACTTTTGAACTTGTAAACATGGCTCTATTTTTTAATGACCAATTACAAGAACTTTGTCCAAGAACAATAATATGTGACTACATTGTAAAAGTTGTTGGTTTGAGGGTGTGATTATCAGTACAGTCATGAATTACCCAGCTGCTAGTTTGACTAAAAAAAAGGTTTCAGACCGTACTAATTTGCACATCAATCATACAACTAGCATCTCCTTTGCCACTCACAGGTGTACATAGTTGAACTATTCATAGCGGACTCTACACCAGCTTACCACAGGAAAAGCAATTTGGTGGAAGACCTAAATCCGTTTAGCCCCTACAAAAAGGTTGCAAGCAAACTTAATTGAGGTCCCCAGTTATGTTTAAAAGGAGTAAATAATGTTGGCTGCAGTAGTTATATTAAGCTTGGGTCAGCCAGCTGAATACATGCCCAGTAATGGAAAGTCTCCTTACAATCTACATTTGTTTAGTAATCCAAGGATATGAAATTATTCTCATTCCTAGGTCTATTGAAATGATAGAAGCTGTGCTCTCATTACGATATATTTAAGTTATTTCTGCTTTTGTTTTAGGTCATTTTTGCTCTGTTGGGGTGCAAAGCATATCATATTATTGCTGACCATCATGATTCATATGGGGTTTAGAGATATAACAGTCATGCAATGGAAGACATTGGCAGAAACACTCTCTACCTTTCACTCCCCCACTATTAACACTTACTGTAACCCCCACAAGCACACACACACACACACACCCACAACCCCAAGGCTTCGGGTAGCAAAACTGGAGGTTTTTGTTTTGCTGTTTCACTCCAAGTCAACAGCACCATACTGCAATCCCCAAACTGTGAAAACCAAGTAAGGTATGACCACAGTTAACTTCATGACAACTGCTATCTAATTGTGCCATCTGGTTCATCTTATCCAGGTTTCCTTTTCGAAGAAAATTTGCTGATTATTTGTCTCCGAATTGCCCTCTCTTAGCCTCTATTTTCATTTTTATGTCGCCTCTTTGGCATGCTGATTTAGCCTTGTGTTTTTAATTAGGTTTTCATCAGTGCTACTCTAATACATCAACTTGTAAACCAATTTAGCCCCTGGCGCCCCAAAAGAGTCCTGGCATGAAATAGCTATTGCAGCATTTAGCTGTTATTTAGTTCTCTCTACCAGTAAATGTTTAAATTTGTTGCAGGTTTTCTTGAACCGTTTAATTTCGCTTGACCGAGCTGCAGATGACTAAAGAAGATTGAGGGCACTACATTACCACTATTATTTACAGTTTACATTCCTTAAAACACATTTTTGAGTGTCTTTGGAACTTGTAAGGATAGGTTGGAAATATGTCCAGACAATGGGATTATTACACCGATACATTCTTGCAAAAACAAGTGACTGCAAAACCTATTTCTAGGTCACGATTCCCACTAGAACATTCTCAGCTTGTCCAAAGCCAAGGAGGCCATTTCTTGTGTCTTCCATAATGTAGTACATTTTAATGATTCATTTGGTGCTATTCTTGGGCCAGCAGTAGAAAGAGCTTAATCCTGGTATCTTAATCCGACTGTAGTTTAGACCACTTGACCTTGGGTCTTCAGCTGTCCAAGGGCTATCACTGATGATGCTATCACTACAGAGAAGCAGCAGCTGGATACACAACAAACTCAAATGGTCTTTCTCAATAAATCTCATTAACAATCCGGACCATACTGTGTTAGGAAACATCCCTACAAGGCTGGGGCTACTTATATTGAGAATATAGAAAGCATGGTGATGTGTAATTGACTTGTAATAACTGAATAAGAGTTCACCGTTGTCATTCGATACTTAATAAATAAAATAAAATTACAACGAATTCAAACGGATATGATTAACATCAGGGGTAGGTTTTCTCTGATTAAAAGCAGTGGCTTAACAAAATAGGCGGCTACTTTGCGGTGATCGAATCGGGAACCCTTTGTGATTTTAAACCCTCCGCAACCTTAGTCCTTCCACTCTACTTTTGAATGTTCAGTGCTTATGATCCCAGAACCAGGAAATCACAAGTGACACCCCATGTTAAAAAGGGCAGCGGTAATTGAGGTAGATCAATAGGATAAGATGGATTACGACAGAGATCCGGACAACCAGACTGTCCTTTGTGTGCATCTCAAGTGCTGTGAGACTTCAGACCCAAGGCTTGCCGCAAGTTCCAAATGTCATCCACTACATCATTGCCACACTTGATTAGTTCAGCCTTTATCTGGGTGACCATAAGTCTTCACAGAGTGTCATTATTTGGAGTGGGACATTAATTGAATCAATATTTTGACACCTACCCTTGCCATGAAGGTAATTGGAAGCCACAGGTATCCCTGGTAATTGAGTTCCGCGGTTCTGTGAGTGACAGGTAATAGGATAAGGATTCTCTCAGCACTGACATCACCTGCACCCGTTTCTGAATGACTTTATGAAAAATGGATGTTGCCATGACAAAGACGACGGTTTACCTGCTTTGTTGCACGATGACTTTTACACATGAATCGTAATTAAATTAGGAGGGGTTTTTTTTGCCAGAAAGAGTCAATATTTCCTTGAATATATTCTGTATGTCTGTGTCATCATGGTGTTTTGGTTTGCTCCTGAGCCCATCCTACACATTGCCAGTACAGCTTCAGGCGCACTCGGAGCTAGTCTCCAGCGGTCCAGGTATAATTACCAGACTTACTGTCATAAAAGAGACAGAGAAAAAGAGAGAGAGAGAGAGAGAGAGAGAGAGAGAGAGAGAGAGAGAGAGAGAGAGAGAGGGAAGGAGGGAGAGCGCTGACAGATCCAGTTCCAGCAGCAGTACACACTGCATTGTTTTACATTACACACACATACTCCTTGTTAACCCATATGTCTCCATCTCTTGGCAGGTACAAGGTGGGCCTTGATCATGTGGTCAGGGGGACATGTCAGTGTGGCTGAGTGCTCCAGTTCCGTGCCTACCCAGGAAGTCACCCGTGTTTTTGAACCGCACCTGTTTCTCAGTTAAACCTGCTGCAGACTTCATGCCAGAACACAGACGACTAGCAAAGTTTAATATAAGTGATTCATGGAGAGACGTCTAAAGACTTCATTACAGAGTTGCTTGGTCTCAACATATTCATCAATTGTTGTCAACTGAAGCATACACTGCCTGAAATAATAGATACACTTTTAATACTGGCATGTGTATTTTTCTGTTCAGTTTTGTCATGGACCAGAATGGCAATAAATTGTGACTTTAATTTCAATGACAGGATAATAATGATATACTGAATGCAAGATGTACTGATGTACTGAATGTATTCTGCATGCAGCTTATTTGAAATAAAGAACTGCCATCTGCCATTATTTATAGATGAAGATGATTAAATACAATACTGGCTTTTACAATACAGTGCTGCCTTTGCTTTGTAATTTAGATAGAGTAGTTTGCGATGAAATATTTAGAGCTATTATTACTATGAATGCATTGCAAAGCTAAAATGTCGAGAACAGACCCAACAGGTATCCACTGTTTTGCAATTACAATATGGTAAAGTGATTGAGAGACAAACAAATTTAGAAATAAATTCAGTTCACATGGCAGAATGTACTGTATACTGGCAGAGTCAGGTGGCTGAGCGGTGAGGGAATCGGGCTAGTAATCCGAAGGTTGCCAGTTCGATTCCGGGTCATGCCAACTGACATTGTGTCCTTGGGCAAGGCACTTCACCCTACTTGCCTGTACTTACTGTAAGTCGCTCTGGATAAGAGCGTCTGCTAAATGACTAAATGTAAATACTCAGCTAACAGCTGCTGTGGTAAGCAGTAGAGGTGGACCTAGTGACGGCTGTGTAATTACCGTGAGTAAAAGTAACACTTTTCATAACGCTGCTGTGTCCTGCTCGTTTCTCAACGTCACTTTTACTGGAAAATTCTACATTTAAATAAACGTCTTCATGAACCACATGGTCAATAAATCAACGCGGGCGAAGCCAACATTTGTCATTTTCATATTCCGTTTGGATACTATAAACCTTAAAGTGGACATACTGTTATAGCTTGGCTTTTTATGCACGGGTATGGGTTTTCCACACTCAAAATGTTTTCAGCACAGGATAAATCATTGTTTGGATGTGTACTATTCGTGTTTTTTTAATGTATATAAAGTACGTTCGGTGAAAATATGGGCAGCCATAAGCGGACAGGACATCAGTTACAAAGCCTCGATTATTCTCCTTGCTTGTTTTGCTTTACAGAGGAAAAAAACACATAAACCTCCGGAGGCCTAAATCAGAGCCTCAGTGAACTTGAGGATGTGAATTTCTCAGCACAAAATGTCGTTCACGTCTTTCACTGCTACATTCCTACCGTTCCCAGCCCCCATTTATACACATGCACACCTATGCACTCATTCTCCAATCGTCTCATTTTCTTTACTGTGACTCCCCCCCGCCTCCCCACACACACACACACTGACATAAAGTGTTTATGACCTATGTTCTAGAGGTCAACCACCAGAGTTTTTATTCGTTACTCTGCCTTGACAAACGCCCCTATCAGCTTTCTCTGTCCTCGGCATTTATGCGACTGTGGTGGTTAAACAAAAATGCAGAAAGAGGGAATTGACCCTGAACTCTGACCTTCTGAGATATACATACAACGTCAACCCAATAACTAGCTTCCTCCTCAAAGAGACCAATTGGCTGAACAGCGGCGGCGGTCGCTGACAAGCAATTCTCTGGCCACATCAAACACACAAACATATTAAGATAAAAAGAACCATGTTTTTTGTATTGATGGAACCAAAAAAATCAAATAATGAACCTGTTGATCATCTGTAAGTAAGAGAAAGGCCTTGCTGAGGTATGATATGGGATGTCGGATCACCCCGTTGAAGCACTGTTTCTTTTCCACAGATAAACGAGGTAACTTTATGCATGGGTTAGCATTGATGTCTGGGTGGACTAAGGATCTGTACGATTAGATTGAGCAATTACTGGCTTCAACTGAGCACTTAAGAACCTTTGGATGAACGACAACAAAAACACAACCCCTTGATCCCCCTTAACGTATCTTTGGTTTCAAAAAATGTTTTAGGAGAAGATGCATTCATAAACAAATAGTGTGCAAACACAATAACCAACTATTATCATGACATAGCTACAGACATAAACAAAATATGGATTTTATTAGTTTGCCTTCTTGCTTCCCACCCTTTATTAAAGGTCTTTCTTGTTGCCAGGCACTCGTATTTCAAGCCTTTGAACCGTATCTTTTGAGGTCTCACTATGAGACAAAGACCGGAGAACCCTCTAGCCTATTCAGTCCACTCAACGCCTACTTCTTTCAAAGTGAGTGGATAGGGAGAGGGAGAACCTAAGTACCCAAGAAAACCTTCCCCCAGCTGGGGGAAATTTACCCCAGCCTGCAGGCCCAGCACGAGGCCTCGTAATTGGCTCAATTCAGAAGGATTTATACATTTTCAAATTCAAATTTATATTGTATGGTTTGCATTCCGTGCTAGATATAGGCTTACCTTTTCACGGCTGTGGGACTACTTAATAAAACCTTGCGGGAAAGAACAGTAGATTGTAGTTAGGAGCATATGACAGAAATGATAATACTGTAGAATTAGTTAATATCATCTGAGGGGAAAAGGGAAATCTGGATTACACTTCAAAGAAAAGGTTCTGAGATCCAAGAAGGACCTCAGAGATGACTTGTTCTAAAATCAGCCTGGGCTGTAACATTAGTAAAAGACCTATATACATTACATGAAGGTGTACAATAAAAGAAATTGCGTTTAGACATATTTTGTCACTGTAAATTATGCATCCTCTGTTTAGGGTTGTAAAAGTAGATAGTAGAAGTGTGGCTTAAACAGCTTTTCATACCAGCTCTATGGAATGAAAACATAACTTTGAAGTCCAGATGTGGAATACTCTGAAAATAATGAAACTGCATTCATAAATATGGCTTTCAAGACATTGCCTTGTTGGTTGGTTGCACCATGATCCCAGCTTTCGTCAAGATTGTATTATTGCTTATTGACTTGAAGATGAAAGTTTTTATCTTCAAGACATCAATTCATGTCCACTCTATTTAAGGTCAACCCCGAAGCGTTTTCAAACTCATGAAGCATCGTTTATTACTACAAATTATATGTATAATTTTGAAGGTTAACATGAGAAATTCTCATCTCAAAAGTGAACTCACTCGCTTAATCACTTGCAAACATGGCATGGCAACCTGTATGAATAATCAAGAAATGTATACAATAATAGGTTGTGCAAGTTATCGGGGAGTCAGATGGCTGAGCGGTTAGGGAATCGGGCTAGTAATCAGAAGGTTGCTGGTTCGATTCCCAGGCCGTGCAAAATGACGGTGTGTCCTTGGGCAAGGCACTTCACCCTACTTGCCTCGGGGGAATGTCCCTGTACTTACTGTAAGTTGCTCTGGATAAGTGTGTCTGCTAAATGACTAAATGTAAATAGTCATTAGGAACACACACTGTGACCCTACCCCTACGATGACACAAGTGAGCGGACACATGCAGAGCTCGGTCCTCACGTGGGCTATCCATCTCCAGTGTTCCGAATCAGCCACATGTGGGTGGGACAGAGTACTGGTCCACAGGGGGCTGCAAAGCTCTCATCACCCCTGACAGCCTTCTTTTAATCAGTCCGATTCCCCCCCCCCCTCCCCCCACATCTCTTCTTTTAATAGTGTGCTGAAGTTCAGAGCACTGGACCAGACATGAGTCCTGTCTCCGAGGCACCGAGCGAGATTTATGCAAACAGTGGCATGTTGTCCACGTCACGGTTGGAATTGTGGGTTTATTCGTTGTATTGACTGTAAAAGGATTCCGATATTCTCTGCCGCATGAATTTGATGCTCACAACAGCGGCAACGTGATTAGATACATTTCGTATGAATTCTTACATACTGTCTTTTTTGTCACATGCAAAAATGAACGTGTTTCGATTATTTCTGTTTTATGTTTAGAGTGAATCAGAATACATTATGAACAGGGAAACATTCCTCTACGACAGCAGAATGGTACGACGTCGGCAAACAACCATCAGCTGTTGAACTGTGGTTTTACTGTCGCTACTTTCATGTCAAATGTTCCCTCTAAACTGCAAATGTTTTGTAGTATTAGGGTACAAAATGAGGGTGCCGCTGGTACAGTGTAATCACCATGGCGTCAATACCCTGTTGTGGCACTTCCAGTCCGACACAAGCGTGCCAAGATTTCTCCTCCCACACCCCCTCTGGCTCTGCCACCAACAGTTTGAGCCATGCGGCCCAGCTTTGATGTGGGTGAGGAGTCTCCATTGTACCAGCCTTAAATGCATTCTCTGGTTTGAAATGGCCCTTGTGGTTTTACATTGACTTAATGGAGGCATGAGAGGCTGGCAAAAGCTGCAGAGGGCTCGTTGGCTTGGCTGGTACCGTCATCGGTCGTACGAGTCATTATAACACTTCACTTTTCGAGAAGGCATGTTTAAAGGTCTCACTCGCTCCGAAAAGCGGCGCTAACTAGTAAAGGTTCCACTCACTACTGCTTCTCACCGTGACATGAACTGTACGAATGTATTAGCGTTGCGTGCAAGCTAAGCTACAGGGAAAGAAAGCTTGGGGAGAAGTCCCGGCTCTTTATGCCTTTGTATAGTTCTGTCAAAATTCGCCTTCGTTTTCCATTGCTGTCACGAGGAATCAAATACCTGACTGAGAGGAAGGGACAATAGTGAACGGGTTTGGAAGTATTGAGTGTGTGGTGGTAGTTTGAGCAGGATAAACCTTTAACGGTCAAGCAGTGACGGGGAGCGACAACACCAACGTACAGACGCGCACGCTCCGGTGTCCACTTCCTTCCAAGGACTTCCCCCTCTGCTTCTCCGCCATCCTTTTGTCCTTTCCTCTGAGGCCAGTCATCAGCTGAGCCACGTCAGGGAGACCAGGGACCCAAGTCGAGGTGCTCACCCATGTCCTGGTCCTGGTATGTGGGGGGTGCTTTTTGGAGGCAACCCATGCTAGCATAGGGAGAACATGCAAACTCCTCACAGAAAGGTATGGGAGATAGCCTACCTGAGCACCTAACAGTGCACCAAACCCAAATCAAACCTGGGAACAACTTTCTGTGATAACAAGGCGCTGTTCCACAGTACAACCTTAGGTATCTTTTTGAATGAGTGCCTCAACAGAGATTAAGCATTGATACTTCGACATACAGTATAGTGTTTACTACTCTGACAACAGTAACAGTATAGATATACCAATATCACACAAATATGGCATTTTCATGTAACTACCTGTACACCTACCATGGCCACAGTACTGTGAGAATCAATCGGTTTGCAACAACATATTCAGTTCACAAATGTATCTGTTCAAGGACATTTTATTTTGTGTTCCTTCTATCTGTGGCTGGCTGATAGTTAGCTCTCATTGCCAATGGAAGCTCATTTATGCTCAGGCACCGTCAAGAGCAAAGACGTGCTATCGATCCAGTTCTCACGGAGGGTTACGAAGACTCTGTCTCTTTCTCTTAATGAGAACTCAACCACTGCAGTTTTAGCTGACTCAGTCCCTGTTTGGAAGTGAACAAGAGCTATAATTGCTAATTTTCCATCCCTGTAACCAGTGAGCATCAAAGAGTGCTGTCAAAACACGCCATTAAAAATGTCCACAAATCTAGTAACTCCAAAACATACGTGACAAGGAGAGGGTCAAATGAGGGCTATACAATTTACTACAGGGACATATAATTGCTGTTAGAAAGCATTTGAAAATGATAGCTAAAAAGTATGTTGTACTAAAATACAGTATTACCATGTCTGTGGGGGAGTGAATTGAGTAAGCAGTTCAATAATGATGTTGTGCTTTACTATGCCGCCTAAGCATGCATGTCCTAGTCATGCCACACAAAGAAGGGGATTGACATGAAAAGAATGATAGTGTTCAAACCTCACTGCTCTCCTCTCCTGTCCTCTCCTCTCCTGTCCTCTCCTGTCCTCTCCTTTCTTGTCCTCTCCTCTCCTCTCCTCTCCTCTCCCCTCCCCTCCCCTCCCCTCCCCTCCCCTCCCCTCCCCTCCCCTCCCCTCCCCTCCCCTCCCCTCCCCTCCCCTCCCCTCCCCTGCCCACCCTCACCACATCCATCTACATTTCCACAGCCATGCCTTATTTATTGATTCCTCTCAGATAAGGTCTCTTGAGATGAGAGACATCTGCTGCACGTACTTTGAAGATGCATCTCCCAGTTCAATTATGTGTTGGGCCGAGGCCTCGATTTGCATTTGGTGGCAATGGAGAGTGCATCGCTAACAGGTGGTGGGAGAGCAACGTGCGTGGCGGCCTGTTTGATAAATAAAATATATTATGGTAATGTCGCGACGAAGAAGGGAGATCTGACTGCCGGTAAAACTGGTGGGTGCTTTTCTCCCAGCTGGAGTGGTGATGAGGTTAGATGGTTAGAGGGTCAAACACACACGCACATCCAAATGCATATAACGCAGACACGAGACAAACGTGCACATTCCAACGCCAACATGCGTGAAGTACGCAAACATGCAAAGGCATCCGCTTGTGCGCATACCGCCACGCTGTCCCGCTTGACTCGGTGGATTGGTGGGACAACCCCTCCCAGTGGTGGGAGGTATAATTCTTCACACGAACGCACGCACACGCGCACACACACACAGGGGTGAGCTTTAGGTCAAAGGTGGCCTGACTGGAGGGCACCCGTATGAAAAATGAGGTCAAGGTGATTCATCACGCGTTTGATCTCCCCCCCTGAGCCAAAACCAGTTTGACGTGGAGGATCTTCCCAGAAAATCCTCGAGAACTAGTTGCGATCGATTCCTGAATTCGTAACGTTTACTATCGAATTCATATCACGAGAAAACACAACCACCTTTTTTCTTCCATTCCTTTATGTCAATTCCGTATTCAAACCAATGCTGGCTGTCGGGCAAAAACTTGCTGTTTGTCGAGGGACGGGAAGCAGTGTGTAGCTGGGGTGTTTAAGTTGTCAATCAAAAGGCTAATGATGAGGGCTGTGTGAGGGTGGAATGGGGTTAATCAATGACCAACAAACACCGGAGAAGGAGCCTCTCTGTTCTACAGATACCTGCCTGCTCGGAGGAATCAGGGCCAGATGTCTTATGGGTAAGTCACGGGGGGAAGTGGTGGCTCGAGGGGTCATCCAGGGGCGGCCCGATGTGCTCCTCATCGCACGCAGCTGTGCTCGTCGCACGACGACCCTGCCCTCTGAACCCGCGACCTTGCGGTGCCCCTCTGGTAGGAATGCCGGCTGATTGGCTACCGCACTCCCCTTTCATTTCCTGTTTGCTTCTCAAGCTTTTTTTTTGGAAGCCGGCCGGCGTGTCTCTCAACGCCTCCTGTGTTTCTGTTTTTGAGGAAGAGCCGGCAGCTTCATATGAATTATGGATGTCTTTTGGACTAACATAAAATCCATAACTGCTACCCACAACTGTGATGCGGTCGTGCAAGTCTTTTTTTAATAACAACAAGCACATCCGAACGCCCTCTGTAGGATATGTTCGTTAACACACATTATGGGTGTCTCGACCCTATTGGATTTAAGAAAGGAGGGTTCAAAACATCAATCCCAGACTGCAGGGTGCAGAATAATTACACTGCAAGGGATTTCAAAGACAGTCTTAGAAACAATATCTTTTGAGAGGACTATTGTTTGTGAAGAACAAGAAGTGTTACTGTTAGGAACTGGGCCACTCAAACAAGTGCAGGTTTGGGTTTGTTGGCTCTGCAATATCCATTAGTCAATTTTGTTTTCATTTTGGCATGAAACAACACACCGCTGTACTTTTATAAAGTCTGAGGAAAAACAAGCGAAAAAATAATGAGTCAAGGAGAGGGGTAACGTTTTTTTATGAAGTCAAAACAAAAAGGAGTTCTAGTCATGGGCAGTTATAAACTACAACACCCCTCCTTTCCCCAACTCTTTTTCCCTTCCTATTTTATGAGCTGAAAATGTGAAAAGAGAACAGAAACCTTAGCTGGGCATCTGGTTTCCAACTAGTTTGTTCCCCCTATGTGGCGATCGCATGTCTTTTATCATAAAACACAAGTCTAATGGGTGCAGAGCACATTTTCTGTTTAAATCGTTCCTGTTTTTATTACACTGGGCCAGCATAGATGGTTTTTAATAATGATTGTGATATTACATAGGAGACCTAATTAAAGAAGTCACACGCTGTACCTTTTTTTGGTCACTTTGTACAGACCCCCAGGCCCTTGCCTCGACTTGCGTTGCCTTTCCCTCAGGTTTGGCATTCTGACCCCGGCTCTGTAACCCGACTCTAGCCCCAGGCTTGAGACTCAGGCTCTACGCCACATGTTTTCACTAGGCCCACCACTCAACTGCATCCATTTTCAGGACAGAAAAGATTCAGATCACAGAAGGATAAAGAATGAGTGTACGGGAGGGCGCTTGCAGTTTCAAAGAAAGAAAGTAACAGGAACTATGTCACCAAAACATAGATTTAGAGCCTCCCCACCAATGAATTATCCTCTTTACAAAAATGTGATTTTCCTAATAAGCGGATGACGCACCATTTCAAAAATCCCTGTCCTCCCTTTATGGAGAGAAAAGGGGGGATTTGAGCTGCCACGGATGATGGATGGATGCCGTGGTGTGGATGAGGTGAGATGTGAAACGTTCCTCGCCCTCTTTCCTTCCCCTCCCTTTGAGACCAAATGAAGATGAAGGAGAGAGGTTCTGAGCGCCCCCCCCTGCGTTTCATCCCTTCCTTGGCGGAGCGACGGCGCTCCTCTGAGGACTGGGACAAATTCATTAGCGCTGCCGTATCTTAGCCACTGCAGGCCTCGGCCCCTCTCTCCCCGGAGGCGGGAGAGAGTGAAAAGGAGCGAGAGAAAGTGAAAGAAAGAGAGAGAAAGTGAGAGAAATAGACAAAAGGAAAGAAGGAGGGTGCAAAGGAGAAGTAACAAGAGGCTTGTCAGGCCAGTGGGTGCTGGAAGTACAGAATCTTGCCCTCCAGTTCATAAACAGCAGATGCAGCTAGTTTCCTATGACTAATAATGTTACGCATGTGTTACGTAACACTATAAATCTACCAGGTGATGTTCTAAATGCCAGAGGATTTGTCATCCTAATCTGTGGATTGTCTTGTTATTCAGATGTTTGACAGTTAATCCATCTTGATATAAATGTGTAAGGCCATCATGGTTAAATGTGCTAGCTCAACAACAAATGATGTTGGTTTAAAGTATGAAAAAAATTTGAACAATGTTCTGTCAGGGAAACAAGACTCAACCCAGTAATGCCTGTGACCGCAAAATGAAGTATTAAAGAAGGTCACTTTGGGCTGTTACAGGGGCTTGCTATCATTACTGTAATGGATGAGAAATGACATAAAAGTGAAAACAAAGGGAAATTCAGACGACGTCAACAGGAAATTCTCCTCAGTATAATTCATCTTTTCCCCTCCCTCAACAGTCTGAGACAGAACTAGGAAGCAGAGGACAGTGATCGTGTTAAAAGGTCTGGAAAAACTCTGGAGCCTGAGGCAGAGAGAGAGAGAGGGAAAGAGAGAGAAAGACAGAGAGCGAGAGAGAGAGAGAGAGAGAGAGAGAGAGAGAGGGAAAGAGAGATAAGAGAGAGAGAGAGAGAGAGAGAGAGAGAGAGATGAGAGAGAGAAAACTGAGAACAAACGTGTGATAAAATGTCGCCGTGACAATTCTGAAAATTTTGAAGATCTGTCTCCATTGTGTCGAGATTAAGTGTGCCGATGCTACAGTTGCGACAGACAACTTTGCCTCGTCTCCCTTGTGGTTATTAGTAACACACGCAAGGCCAGACCACGCTGTTCTGCAAAGGTGATTTGTCAACTAGATACATGGTTAGCTTGGAAATAAGTAGGAACATAAGTACAGGAAGCAGCTCACATCTATTAAAATATATATATTATTTTTATTTTTTTACAATGGGGGGGGGGCTGTTCGTTTTGCTACCATTTCAGTCTAAATAGACCATGTTTAACCTGTTTGACCCTTTTAATAGGCAGCACCGTTTTTGTCTTTGTAGTCAAAGAGACTGCAGACATTCAAACACCATGGGAATTCCTCGTGGATTTTGCACTTTGCGGTAGTCACGTAAAATGAAGAGGAACAACTCTGGAAGACATCTTTAATTAATGGCCTTTTCAAAACAAATACAGTCGAATGGGCTGCTTCAGGAAACTAAAGCTTGGGAAAGCTGAAAAGGGGATTTCTTCCCAGCCCGCTCATTTCTCATATCTTTGCTATTTCCCAATGGACTCGTGTGTAAACGATCCCACTGCGTTTTCATTTTACATTTTTAAATTTTTTGTCATTTAGCAGACGCTCTTATCCAGTGCGACTTACAGTAAGTACAGGGACATCCCCCCCGAGGCAAGTAGGGTGAAGTGCCTTGCCCAAGGACACTACGTCACTTGGCACGGCCGGGAATCGAACCAGCGACCTTCTGATTACTAGCCCGATTCTCTAACCGCTTAGCCACCTGACTCCTTTTCACTGTTATTACACATTTATGCATTGTTCTCCTGTGAGGAGTCCATCATCACCATCATGTTAAGTCTCAATAATGTCTTAATAATGATTAACTCACTCAATCACGTGATCAAAACCAATTGTTATCTATATCTACACAAGACTACTGTCACATCAGTAGTTGAGCAACATGCCTCTCCAACCTTTGAAATAGTTATTGTTTACAGTGCGCCCTCTCTATAATAGGTCAAAGGTCAATCTTAGGTCACTGACAAGATAACATGTCAATGCATCAGTTGTGAAATTCCAGTGTTTTTTCGATCCTCCCTGAAATCGAACACTAAGCAAATGACCTTCAAAGGGTCTCTTTCTGTTTTTACTTAAATCTACAGTTACAGCGATCGAAAAGCTGAGTGACAACTGTGTACTTTGTCACGTTTATGAGTCTGAAACGAAAAGTCCAGTAAGCCTGGAATGATTGTATGCACTGCATTTGATAAGAATGTGTATTGCTGTCAAAGTCAAATCGCAGAGAGACGGTAAGGGCTGTGCTGTCTTCTGTATGGACAATCATAGCGCGCAGTGCTTTGAGGAATAAGCCTACAGGTTTGGAAAGATATTCATTTGATAATGAACTGTCGTTGTCAGCAGTCGCCAAGTAAATTTGAACGTAGAATCAACAAACAACTCATAGATCAGCCTGTACACTTACACTACCAGTACTTGAACTACTGTGCACCCAAATAACCCTGTGTTTTCACTGTGTTTTTCCTCTGCCTGGCTGGTTCATGTTTCATTCAGGGTTATCGGCCTGTACAGACTCTCATTAACCTTGTCCATCCATCCACACTGGTATGCAATGTCCAAAACACGCTAGTGTGTGTGTGTCAAAATATGGGCCCAGTCTATGCCCAACAGATAATGTACTAGGGTCAGAACTCTGGGACCAGAGAGGGTACCTCCCGGGTCACAGATGTACATCCCCTGGAAGTGTATTGTTTCGGGGTTGTTGTTTATGCAGACAGCATGCCAGATACTGCAAGTGAGGTCGTCACAATATGAGCTGATATTTCCTGCTTCCCCATGGGGGATGTTCCGAGAAGCCGAATAGGGAGAACCGCTTTGTTTTGTCCAATTGAACACCACGGAATTTAACCGAAAACTGGAGAAGGAAGAGATCCTGACTTTTGCAGTGTCGACAGTATGGTGACGTACCAGAGATCAGGATCCTTAGAAGAGGAACCAGCTTTTTAGTTTCCCCAGTGGCCCCCCGATTTGAACAATGTTAGTGTTGTAGTAATCATGGAGATGGATCAATCAAAAAGGCTTCAATGCCTTCTTGCAGGCAATGATGGCTCTCGAAATGCACTGTGCCAACTGCTTAACGGAGCTAAACATGGTCTGTATAGTCTTGAAGCCTAATTAAGATTCTTTGTTGAAAGGGGAGAAAAGAGTTAAAGAGGGAAGATGTGATGCCATCGCTAGACCCAACAGCTAACTAAGCCTTAAGCAAAATGTGGCATTAGGTTAAAAAAAAAACAACCGCAATAGCATTCAAATTTTGTGCAGCATTTTGCATTGTTCCCCAGAGGCACTTGGTCAATTACTCCAGTTAAGTGATGTGACTCCTTAACTGATTATTTGACGGATTTTTGTTTTCCCTGACTCCATTTATGTGCTGTAGTCCTCCATCCAGCCACCCTTTAAATCACTATTCGAGATTAACAGTAAGAGACAATGCAGCAGTGGTTCAGGGAGGGATGGTGGTAAACGGGTTCGTGGCCTCATTCAGACTGCAGTCAATACCAACCAGATGGTTGAGTAAGCTGTGGAAGTGTAGAGTGGCGACTCGATTCCCCAGAGGTTTGAAGGCTTTTCTTTCTGTTACTTTCACCAGAACTGCCCTTTTTTGGTGCATTCTTTTTCATACATTTACTTTCTTCTGAACTGCATTTGTTATGCACATTTTATATGTACGTTTACTCAAATGATAAATTACATAACCCTAATGTGCAATGACTACAAAAACACTGAGTACACTCTCCTATAAATAGGATCTTAGAACAACCTTGTATCAATGCTACCAAAGTCAAGATTTTCATGTGCTAGCATTTATTACTGCTAGCCTACATCATTTCCAGTTATCATGTGTTCCTATGGTTAAGTTAAGCATTCAAACATCAAACCCACTCCACTAATATAGTCTGAGAGGGAGGTGTGGATCTTGTACGCAAAGTGCTACATAAAACTGAGAAAAGCCTTGACAATATTAAAAGGTGATTTCCTCTTCCCTTGAATTTATGCAAACGCAGGCAGTTGGGGTCAGGGCTGGGCTGGGCCAATGACAGGACCCAGAGGAATGAGGTCATAAGTCAAAGGCAGAGAGGGGATCCCTTGGGTGTCCCCCGTATGTCATCAAGGGGTCCTGTAGGCCCCCCGCTTTGCTGATAGATGGCCACTCTAATGGGCACTCCAGAAGTGTAATTGTTTAAAAGGAAGTGCTGACTCGCTACATAGATGACATATCTCCTCAACACCATCAAAAGACATCAGCCCACAGACAAACTGCAAACTATGAATGTAAAACATGTCAGTATGTAGACTAGGAAAACCGCTCGACCAAAATCCTGGTTGTACACAATAGTAGAACAAAGGTAAGAAGAAAAAAAACGTAAGTAAGTCGTCTCCACCACAGCAGCAGCCCACTTATTTAGACATTCGAAACCAGCTGCACTTTCTACAATTACACAGAATGCCGGTCTGGTTGTCTCGTCACAGCGACTGCTGTGTGGCGCTCCAGCAGATGCCAATCGCTGATGGCTGCCAGGTTGGCTGGTATCAGACTGCTCTGGAGTTGAATTTTACCTCGTGTTGCAAACACCAAGACAATTACCTCAATTAATCTGGCGGGAGAATGGAATGGAGACGGAGATTGTTCTGCTCAAATCCAAATAAACAGACTGCTGCACAGACCTTTCCTAAACATTGGGGTAAATGAATATAGCAGTCTATATTTGGGTCCGCCTTCAACTTGGAGGAATTTACTGTAATGTATTTAGGTTTTCAAAAATCGACAACAAATTATGTGGGTGTTGTTAAAAGAATGTTTTGGGGAGAGAACAGACGGGAATTCGTGTCAGATGGGAAGTTTCACATCTTCAAAGGACCTTAAAAAAGTGATTTGGTTCAACAGAGAGCTATTTTATGGGAAGAGGGTGTTTCAAATCATTTTCCACAGAATGAAGCAAAAGAATTCCGGGTTGTAAAGATGGACACAAAGTGATAAAAAAAATAGATGGAAGACCAAGGTAGAGGGAGTTGATCCTTAGTGCGTCTCAAACACACGGAGAAACAATTATATATGTGCCGTACTACTCTGGTAGTAGGTGGTACAGTACAGAAGGTTTGGAGTGTTTCACTGGTTGCACCTCCACTGTGGCGTATACTGCTCCCATGAAACCAGGAGCAGATTGGAGTCCTTGCTGTCAGGAGACTGTCGTAAGGTGACCAGCTGGTGGTTTATTATCCAGGGCATTCTGTTGACTGGGCTTGTTAAACTCCTGAACTTGGTCTTGTAGACCCTCACAACGTACAGGGAAAAAAAAAAACATGGGGTAGGGATGCAGACCAGTTTACCGATAGCCTCCAGATTTTGAGATCACGGAACAGGTGTTGATCGACGTTTGGTCAGGCCGCAGAGTTCGATCAAAGCATCCATTGGCCAGAAGTATAAAGCATTGAGCTAAGGACGTAGCTCCGAGTGTTGTTTTTAATGTGGAGTATTCACCTTATGAGGTCTATATGCATGAGCATAAGTGCAAAAGCAGAGTTGAGCTTTGACATTCATAAAAAAAGATGTTTGGTATGGTACTGCCATTGTAGGGGTGCTGCCTATGATGTGAACCATTACTCATGTATTATTGAAGCTAGTGAAGACATATGTCAGCAGGCTGAAACCTGATATTTCGTCCCTCCATGTGTTTTTGTTCCATTTCTTATCCATCTCGGATTTTAGAATGAGTCCAAATGATGAAATAACGTGGCATTCGGTTGGCTAAAGAATGTTCACGTCAGTCTAGTTTTGCAAAGGAAGTTCTTCAACCGATCCTCTCTTTTAGGATTCTCCCCCACGCAGTACAGTTGGTGGCCTTGCCCAAATACAGCGTGATAAAAACACTGCACACCTGTATTCCTTGTTTCAATCCGACCCACTCTCCTGCCTTCTTTCTCCACTACAGGAATGTTAGGAGACTCGCGATAAAAGAGATCTGTGAAATAAAAATCCAATACGTGACCTTTGACCTCCCCCTCAAAACTGAACTCTCTTGACTTCTGCAGGAGGGACTTACTAGTTTCCTCAGCTGCTCTGGCTTCCCTGGCCTCCTGATAAGCCCCGTCCGCCAGTCTCGCTCCCGCCTCCCTGACTTGCTGACCTCTCTGCTCTCGGCGTAATTGCCTCAGAGTTTGACGGGCCGCTGTCTCCAAAGCAGACGGTGTCTCTCATCTTAAGTTTGTGATAACAGCTCGGAGAGCCTACTCCTGCAACGCTGCCAAGCCCTCGCCATAATGAGTAAACCTCGTTGTGGTGGTGGTGGTGGTGAGGAATACAGCCATCTGCCATGGAAAGAAAGTTCCTGTTTGCAACCCTCCCCCCCCCCCCCCCCTCTGGTTCTGATTTCTTCTTGGGAGGATAACGTCCTGGTTTCCATCATGCACCTTTTTCGCAGCACTTATAAAGTGTACTCGGATGACGCAGGGCAATTTCTTCAATTTCTTTGCATTACAGATGTCTAAAAACTCACGCTGGGCCTTCTTGTTGTGGTCGTGAACATCAGAGACAGTTGCGTACGTTTCTTTTCAATGGTTAGGAAGCGATGGCGCTGCCAAGTCCTGGAACCACTAACACAACATAGTTGTTTTCTCTTGTGCATACATTGCAATTCTCCCTCTGAACATGGCGATCCGCAATACGCCATAATTGGATTTAGGAGGAAAGATTAAGGTAATTAGTAAGTGAGATAATTATGCATAAAACAGACTGGAGACCAATCCCACATTTCCCAGTACAAAAGCACTATGAGTAATAATGAGAGGGAAAAAATACAGCGAGTGTAATAATAGTCAGTGGGGAAACAGATGTTTACAACACTACACTTGAAAATAATCCAGCCATGCTTGGCTCTCATGCTTGGCTCTTATCTCTCCCTACAGAGAATAAATAAAGGTATTGCGTGTCACCCGGCAACTCCAAGGTTTCTTTCACACGGATTTCCATAACATTCGCGCAAACAACAGAAAGTCACAACCGTTAAGTCGGTTGGACAGTGACAGACAGATTGATGAACGCGTCAGCGTTGTGTCGACTGCTTGTGAGACGCCCACGCATTGACGGGCTGGCGGGTGTGTGTGTGTGTGTGTGTGTGTGTAGGGGGGGTCATCCCTCCTCCTGCCCCTGTTGACGGACCCCTCCCCAAGACCCCCGCGTTGACGGTCTGGAGGGAGGATGATATATGAAGATGTACGACTGCAGATAGACCATCAGATTAGAGGTCGGGTATATCTGATGCTGTGGTGTAATCAATGCCATTCCCCCCTTGGTCTCCCCTCAAGCTCTGCTATCATTCAAAATGTCCAGGCCCCAGATAGCCACACACTGTGAGCTAAGGATTCTGTGGTAACATCCCCAATGTTGGGGAATTGAATATGTCTGCTCATCCTTTCTTCCCCCACCACCCCCTACCCCCCCCACCCCCTTTCTCCCTCTATTATGATACTGCAGATTGTGCCAGACAATAGACCACAGCATGTTGGTTCTTTGCAGTGTCTTCCGACATCTTTTGGTGATTATTTCTCTTTTTTTTTGCTCCTCATCGGGACGTGATATGTTTGAGGGGGTGTGCTTGAGCAGTGCTCTAAAGTCTTGCCAGCTCTGTTAGTTCCCTTGTGCAGATGAGCTAATTGCTAACGGGACAGTTCTGGTGTGCAGGATGCAATAGAATGCGGAGCTAGAAGTGAAATGTGCGAGACACATGTTGAGAGCAAGAGCCAAACCAGAAAAAATCCCAACCACCTACGTGAAAATGTCCATGTGCGAGATCTTGTTGAAACGACTAAGCAGGGGTAAACATTCGGATAAACAAAAAATTCATCAAAACCTCTGAGGATGTAGATTACATGTGGTCTTTAAAGGTTGAATTCACATCAATAATAATTCAGACTGAGAGAAAAACAATGACCACATTCTGTGTTGCCAACGAATGAGGTTGTCTTTACAGTTTTTTTTCTTTAACCGTTTTTTTCAATAAATCTTAGTGTGGCAAAGATTTAATTTGGGATTTCGAACTGTATGTGAATGATCCTCAAGGAGAGGTAACATGTATACCTTGTGTTTCTCTCATTTGAATATACAAACTCGAAACCTAAAAGTACATTTGTTGGTCTAATGCCTTAGCTACAAACTTAAAGGACGTTTGTCCACTGAGGACCTCTTCAGGCATGTTTCCTACAGTGTCTGCGAGTGGCCTCACTCCCTATTCAACATATGGGGCAGTTTTAGAGTTACACTCCAGGATGGTAGTCATCAGTATCCACTAAATGAAGTGAGCAAACCAGAATGTGGTCCAGTAAATTCTTTAAGTGAACTCAACCAATTAGCAGCTAGTCTTGAGATTCTGGGAAGCTGCGGTGTTGCCTCTCCATGAGAATTGCAGCTTCTCAGATGCAAGGTGAGCTTCCCTCCCTTCGCCGAGCAATACTAGCCCATACATCTGGAAGCCTTGACAGGTAAAAAAGAAGAATAAAGTGTTATTCCACCATCAGCGGTAATGGGAATAAATGGCTTACCTGAGCCCCTAGACAGCTAACCACATCCCGCTAAGCGTTGAAAAAGGTTCCCTGTCTGTGTCGGGACTTAAACGCTCCTCTCAGGAAAGAGAAGAATGTCTTTCAAAGAGCGGGTGAAATGTTTACATTTTAAAAATAACTTTTTTTTTTGCCGAGTTTGTAAGACTTGTTGGGGGAAGATTGTTGTATAGTTGTACAGACAGAAATGAGCTCAACAGGGAAAGGGAGAGAGGCATTGGTGACAGTGCTTAGGAGCAGCTTTGCATAGTTGTAAATGTCAACTCATCCTGGAACTCTTCCTCAATGGGCCGAATGTTCGATTGAAATTGTTTAATTTGTCAAAGATAAAGTGAGCAATGGTTGCAGAGCTCATTAATAGCACAATGGAGACAAAGCAGTTGCTGGGGTGTGGGAAGGATTCTACTTGGCAAGGTGATGACATTTGGAACATCTTGCAGTTTTTTTTTGCGGTATGAGAAAATATGATTGCAAACAACTGTGGCCATGACACAAGCTCAATGCCGAAGATCTTCCTTCCTTAGAAATTCCATAGCGTTTAGCAAAAAACAAAGTCCCTGAGCTTGGTGCTTAATAAGCGTATCATGGTGGAGAGTTAGCTCATATGATGTCTGCAAAATGTACTCTCTCGTGTATCTTGTCTTGCCAATAGCACTCACTAATTTTTTTCAGGCTTTCACTGTTCTTTATTTTCTTTTATTACATTCCTTTTGCAACGACTGAAAAGATGAGTTGAATCTATCTGAAACTGCCTGGACACGAGACTCTGGGTCTTGGAGATAAACTCTTCAAATTCTCCACATGGCAGTCTAAATGGAAAATATTACGATAACAAATTGTTATTTTAAGTGCTTTATTTAAGAATGTGCAGTTTAATTAAAGAAAGGCGGACAAAAGACTTTTAAATTAATTGAATCTTGCCATGCATTTCAAATGTCACTACCCTGCGTGTATCAACCCTAACCTTAATCCTTAAACTTCCTGCAGAATCTCCAGTGTGGATCCACATCTAGTCTGCTCTTTGTTTGTCCTATTGAACACACTGTCTAACTTAAAATATGTAAACTGAGAGCAGCAGAATCAAATACCAGAAAAGCAGCAGTCGAAGGAGGTCTGGTTAGTGGTGGGTATCATGTTACATGGTTTGACGTGCACTCATTTCAAATATTTCTTCATATTCTTTAATCAGTTAACGCTCAGTATACTAACTACACCTAATTAGTTTGATGGTATTTTGATTAATGTCTTGAACTGTAATAAACACATTTTAAGCTACACAATCCAATTCAGAAACCATCCGTTCAAAGCATCTTGTTATAAAAAGTTAAAAAGCACACATTTACAGATTAATATTACAGTTTCAATATCAGGCAGATTGGTATGTTTGTTCTATATTCAAATAATGAATCACTGATTATTAAAAATATAAATAGCCCTACATGTAATGTAAGGGAAAGAGTGTATGCTTGAGAAACAGGTGACATTCAGGTTATCATTCAGTTCATACAAATTAAATAAAGACATCTGAATGAGAAAGAAACCCTGTTAAAATAATGTAATATTACATACATATTGTTATAAAATTATATGACAAAGGGAAAAGGGAAGGTGTTTAGTTTCAGCTAAAATTTAGATTTTTTTTTTAGGACTATTTGTAAAATAAAATGTTAAAACAGGAATAACAACAAAATACAGCATATGCAGCCTACTATTGCAAGCTACCTGACCACTTGCTTCTCTATGATTCACATCTTTGAGTAGACCCCAAAGCAGTTCTGGACTAGTGAGGATACAACTTAACACATTGTTGGCAATGCAATATCTGTATCTCATGAATCACAATATAGATCTGCACACAGCCCCTAACTGACACACACACAGACACACGCACGCAGACACACAGTAACACACACAAACACACACCTTACTGTAATATGCAGATGGTAGAAAGGGGGGCGGTACAGAGGAATACAATGGGTCCTATTTTCTAAATGCGCAACTCGAAAATTGAATAGGCACGAGGGAATTGCAGTCTTGAAACAAACAAGCCTCCTTGCCTCAGCAGTGTGAGCAGTATTAGCTCTATTAATCAGGTCCACATGTGGGGCTGAAGGGAAATAAAGAGAGAGGGAGGGAGACCGAGGGCAAAGAGAGAATGATATGGTGGTTTGAACGGAGTAAAGGGAAAGAGAGTGATTGAGCGAAGTAGATGTGTTATGAGTTAGGACTACAGAGTTTCTGTCAAATTGTGCGTGAATTTGGAGGAGAGTGTGGGGGACGAGACGAGATGATTAGGAAAGAGGAGTGGGCGATCAAAGGAATGAAAGACGGAGAGACACAGAGAGAAAGAGAGACAGAAAGAGAGAGAGAGAGAGAGAGAGAGAGAGAGAGAGAGAGAGAGAGAGAGAGAGAGAGAGAGAGAGAGAGAGAGAGAGAGCAAGACTGAGTGAGCTCGTTGGACTTGTCAGGAGAAAGGGGGAGCTGGAGGACTGTGAGATATGGCTTCTTGAAGAGATGTAATATTACACAGTACCTGATAGAGAGACTGGGAGACCCCTGACAGCCTACTCTCCCGGTATGAACAAGGAGTTAGACCCCATTTAAGGTTCATAACGTCCTCCAATATTGAAAGGACCAAAACGATGAATTCCTCGCTCTAATAAGATATCGATGTTATCCATTACCACGGACCACATTATGTCAGTTTTATCCCACAACTGCGGAAACTCCTCACAGAAACCTTTGAATTGAGTTTGCCTGTTTGAAAGATACAAATGAACAAAATGTTTGCTTTTCGATAAGACGATTCCCTTATCCTGTATTTTTCCTGGAACACAGGGAGATATTCTGTGTGATGAATTACGTTTAATTTAGTTTTAAGCGGTGGCGGGCTTTCCGACTTTGGTTGGGCAAACTGTAACGAATGATTTCTGAGTCACCTCTGTATAGAGATTCACCATTTGTTAGTCAAAGATAAAATGACCTCCCAACTCTCGCTGATAACGCTATCCAGTCCAGATTGAAAGTGTGACTGCCAGTTTATAACATATTTCCAGTGAGTATGTCATTTTCCAGTCATTCAAAATATCTCTTGTTTTTTCATAAGTGACCGGATAGACAGAGGGATTATTTGCAAATGGGTCTTGTAACCTGACAAAGTGTGTGAATTTCCACACACTGAGCACTTCCCAGATGGGACAAAGGATACTTCTAATTACCAAAACAGCCCGAGCACTGGAGTCTCGTTAAAATGGCCTCCTTCAGGGCTGTTGTGATTGTATGGGAGAGTCTGGATCACCTAGTGCTAATCCATCTGAGAGTCATCCATGCCTCTCACAGGTTGACCTTTGAACTCTCTCAAGCTCCCTGGTCCTCGCACCGTCCTTTTGGGTGGGGAACAAATGTGGTTTGTGTGTAAGGGACAGAGAGAGAGTGTATATTTGTGAGTGAGTCGGGTGTCTGTGTCCGTGAGCGTACGTTCATGCGCCGATGTACTGTACAAACTGAGTAAAAAGCGTGTGTTTGTGTTATGTACATATCTACGTGAGAGATAAAGTGTTTCATTGTGTGTCCGTCTGTGTGAGCGCGCGCCTGTGTGTGTGAGCACATGTGTGTGTGTCTTTCCTGTGGCTAGAATATTCGTAAAACGTTTCCAAGCCTCAGGTCTCACAGGGTCCTTCTCCACCAACCCCAATTCTGCAGTTTTGCCCCGAGGGTAAGTGCATTATTTGTTTTCCACTGACCACTGAAAGAGAAAGAGGTTATCCCTGTCTGGGTAATAGCTACCAGAGGGACCTACCGGTCAAGCACTGTGAGAACAAATCTCGACACGTTAACTTAACATCCTTCTCTTCTTGGATAATGCTTGCAGTTTCGGGCCTGTCACAATATCTACTCACAAACTCAAATCCCTCACTCTTGTCAAAGGGGTTTAACGCTCTCGATACAAAGTGGCCGTCTGTGTGTGAGTCCTTGAAGGAGATGGGCACTGGGAAATCGAGCCCCGTCGACCCACACTGAGGCGCTCTTAAATCTTTACAGAAGGGGGCTTTAGTGGCGGAAAAACGGACAGGAAGATAATTGAGTGGTAAGCATAGCTGAATCGTTAGCAACCGGCCCAGGGGCTTTCGTATTAAGACCCACTTTGACACTGTAGAGGGGACCCCGAGCCAGTTGTGAGATGAGATCCTGTCTAGCGCCGCGTCGGGCAGGAAGGAGGGGTGGGGGTCCGGGGTTTGGCGGGTTTGGAGGTATGTGGGGTGAAGGGTGTGTGTGTGTGTGTGGGGGGGGCTGCCACCCTTGCCCCCCCCCCCCCCCTGGAGCTGGAGGAAGGAGGAGCCTGGGTGTGGGTGTATGTGCGTGTCTTTCTGTCTGTGTGAGGGGGTGGTCTAGAGAATCTGAGGCACACAGAGAAGCAGAACAACGTCTCCATTTAGTCCCCGGAAAAAAAGAAAACAGCTGCTTCCAAATGTACCCTCCCAGTAAGCCCTGAGGGACAGGCCCCTGCCGCTGCTCCCGTACCCCGACAATCCCCGCCGCCCTCACCACCCCCATACACACACACACACATGCGAACGCCCAAAGCTGACCAAAACTGACTTTTATTGTCAAGTTTACCTTCCAAACTTGCCCTTTCTCACAAAAACTTACCACCAAAATCTAAACACACTCATAACCATCGTTCCCTCCCTCCTGATCTCCCTCCCTCCGGCCCTCCCTTCATCTTGCTGGGCCGAGAGAGTGGATTCCTGAGCTTGGGCCACAGCCGAAACAGGAACAAATGGGGTTGTGGACCACCCCTACACTCCTACGCTCTCCCCCGGAGCCCCTGCGTTTTACACAAATAAACCTCCGCAGATTTAATGACATCGGATTTCGGGATCTTTTCCCTCTCTTTATGATAGGATCAAACACTGTGCATGTGTCTGTTTGGGTCTGTGTGTGTGAGAGGGTGTGTGTGTGTGTGTGCTTGTGTGTGTGTGTGTGTGTCTACGTTTCTCTCGCTGTGTATTAGCATTTGTGCACTTCTGGGTGTTTGACGTCGAAGTCGGGTGATATATGTTGCCCTTTTCTTCTCTGTTACTCCCCAACAGCTGTTTATTGTCCACACCACGTTAAACCCCTCGTAGGAAGGATAGCTCATAAATTAAAACCTGGGCTTTAATAAAGATGGATGGTCACTTTTATTTCCTTCAACGCAGATGATTTTTACAGTTGATTTTCGCCCCATCCTCAGGGAGTACGCGGGTGTAGGTTTCAGCACATCTTGGAGACAAGACCTCCGTATGAGCCGGCCGTATCAGCAAACCGCTCCAAGCTGTTTACATCTTCTAATCATCGCGCCGCTGATGTGACATGTAAAGTTTGTGCTACTAAAGTGTAGTCCTCAGTCAACACCACTTCGCAGTATTATTTCAAGGCTGAGGAGAGAGTGGACGTGTATGGGAGGGAGGTTAGCTTCACGCTAATGCTAATAGCCCCTTTGCGTTGCCGTGTGTTGAACTTTGTTGATGAGTGAGTGGCAGAGGGTTGATATTGCAGATAATGCGTTTATTATATTTGGATAAGTTATTGTATGCTGGGAATGTGTTTACAACAGGTTTCATTGTGAAGAGACTTTGTTGGACAAAGGGTTTGCGCTTTTGAGTCAGTTTTGATCCGTTCTATTGGTAAAATAGTGTGAAAGTAGGCCTACCTTTTTGCTAAGTGGAACAATGATGTCAGTTCCATATTTGACAACATAACAGATAGAACATAAATATTTTTGCGAAGTTGCAAGGCGATAGGAAGCTTTATTCTGAAATTTGTGAGAAACGGAGGACAGTGACATTATTAATACATTTGAAAGCAAAAGTTTTAGGGATGCATATTTATTTTAGTTATCCAGTTCTGTTGATCTTTCTTCTTCAATCTACATTTTCAATGACTAACAGATGTTCACCGCGTGAACTCGGCTAAATTTATTCAGATATGCAGATGTTATGAACAAATGTACTAATCACATATACATTTACATACGCTAGATGCTAGAGTTCAAGACGACGCATCGAATGCAATTACCTAATTGTTAAGAACTATGGATAGCAAGTGTGTTCAAACAGATGTGCGCTAATGTTCTGTGTTCTTAACAATGTTTCAAAGTATTTAAACTATTTCCTCCTTGTTCGGTCTGGTAAACCCACCTCCTCTCAGGTTCAGTGACTGTTATAGTAACGCTTGTGCATTATTTAACTTGATCCAAACCGCATATCAATGTAGGAACTGCATGTTTATGTCTCAAGCTATTGGGAAACTGTTTGGCGGGAGGCCTAAATGGCAACCAAGACTGTGTAATGGAAGATAGGTTAAGAGTGGTTTTATCTGGTCAAAATGGCAGTTTAACTGTGAGAGAATGTGTGTAGAGTTTTAAAGTCACTGTGCATGTGTGACCTGAACATGCAATACACTAAAAGAAACAATCCAATCAATGATATAATCATGTGAATCAGTCACATTAATGAAATGCATAGCATAGGATATTGAGAGATCAATAAACCAAAGAATAACATTCTAAACGCATGTATAACTGGATTAAACAAATCATGGAGGTAAACTGTGCATATCGCAGCATGGCAAGAAGGACCAATTATCAAGTTGTGAGTGTCCTTTTTGTCGTCTGTTAAGCCCCAGCCAAGGCCTTGTTTTTTCAGTCTTCCGGAATCATGGAGCAGGTCTGGCGGCTTGCACTGCCACATCGTCAATGGCGGTGGTGAGCAGTGATGCATTCCAGATTCTGACCAACATTAACTTCCTCCAGCACCTCCCTCCCTCTCCCTCCCTTTTTCTCTTTCGCAGTCTCATTCTCTCACTTTGTCTCTCTCTCTCTCAATTTATCCATGCGTAGTCGGTCTGTCTGTCCCCCTCAGACAAACACACACACACACACACTCAGACACACTCAGTCCAAGTGTGCCAACAGGAGGGCAGACATGGAGCATGCAGCAGGATTTGTCCTTGAGGAGAAATCCATTGGAAATGTGCTTCGCCTCATTGATTTTAAAACACTAGCAAAGGCAACAGCTGCATAGTGTTTGTCAGTGATTGATATGATTAAGCCGACCATGAATCTGTTCATCTAGCACGTGGTCTGGGGACAAACGAAACGCTTTGAAACCAGGTTGGAAAAGCACCCTGCCAACTATGAGAACAACTGTTGTGTCATTGCAATGTACACAACATGGCGACAGTCATCCACTTTGGTAATTGAATCCGAGAGAGAAGCTGATTGGTTTGCAAAGGACGCATTAAGGGGACAAAAGCAAGGAAGGTGGGTGATGGCGAACAACAGGTTATTCGCTCTCCCGAGCAGCGGGGAAGTAACTAAAAGGATACCAAGTAAACAGACGATGACGACGGCCTTTAATAAACAGCCCATCAACATCTTACAAATTAAGAGCGTTTGAAAAGAGTTGGAATGTATTCAAAGTATTCAAGGTCTGAGCAGGGGGCCTGAGAGACATTTGTCCCTCCAGTCCTCAGTCTGTCTGCCACTGTCGGTTGCCCTTTGCTAATCATGCATGCCTGTGAAAAGCAAGGCTTTTGAAGGCAGCGCAGGCGTTTACAAGTTTGCAGTTTGCGTGGCCCTCACGCGTGCACACAAAGACACGCACACACCTTCAACCACATCAAGGACACCGTCAATGGAAATACGTTTCAAAGAAAAGAGTCCTTGTTATTTGACTGGAGTACATTGACCATGAATTTGATTGTTCATCAAATTGCAACTTCTTCAGAGACATCATGTTAGTGGTTGAACGCTAGGGTAACTTTATTTGGATTTATCGAAAAACTGTTTGCACTATTTATCTTTTCGTCTAGATAAAATTCAACCATAGGACCTGCTCTGCAATAACATTGTCTGTGTTTTTTTGTGTAATTATCGAACCAAGAAGGAATGCAAGCATTGCCATCCCGGCTGGTTCACACAACATCATCTGAAATCCAACCCAGGCTTTCCACATCCGTGCAGGGCCTCCACACAGCGCTAGCACTTAGCCAGTCCAAATCCATAAAGGATTTTAGAGCCTATCGGAGACACAAAGGGCTTTCAGATGGAGGGACAAACATGTGGAGAACCCTGGCCTTTTCATCTTTACGGCTCCATCTTCTGTTTCTGGTCATAGAGATCAGTCAGAGCAGACAGGACACTCCTATTCACATGCAGGAATGATAACAAGGAGACCCCTTGGACTTCAAAGTCAGTGTTTATGACTTGTGGAATTGGCCAAAAAAAAGAATAGATATGGTACAGTATACATTATAAGTGCATTTGTTGGACATGTTACTCTATATTGTTTTTAGCCAAAGTCAAATTACTTTTTTGCTGTCTCATACACATCCTGTGTCCAGTCATCATCTGACAGCTGATTGGTTCCACCACACTGTGCATCCTGGTACAGCCTTGTGGGGGATGTAGTTCACTGTCAACAATCATTTCACACATCACTCTCTCACAACACCAAACCCTGACTTCAAAACACATTTTTGTCCTTACTGCTGAAAAAAGGGCACAGGCTGAAGTTTCTTGGGGGACTTTAAACAAACGCCCACAGAGAGAGAACGCCACACCTGTTGCTAGGAGTCTCGACGACAGGGCTTTGTGGAGAAACTGTCAGGCTTTCTCCTCTGGGAGTCTGAGGGATTGGGTGAGAGAAGTACAGTCTGCCAAGTGTGACCAGCACTAGACAGGGGCAGCCGAAACACAGCGCCTACAGCCTCCACTCTCCTGTCCATCTTTCATCTGAAAACAGAGAGAAAAAGTCGCTTTTCACGACCCAACCCGACAGCTCAGGTTGCCAGTTTTCTCCAAATCCCCCCTTCGCTCACCTTTTCTGACACTTGTCACAGTCCATCAAAATGACGCCCCTTTCCTTTGCACTTGTGACCGACCACACAAAGGAATGAGCCTCATATGGTTGAGATCAAATAAGCTTACAGTACCCGAAGATAATCTTTGAGTGCATAGATATTTTACTTTAGCATAATACTTTCGGACCTCTTTTCACTGTACATTATCAAACCTCACTACATATGCTTGGACCCTTTCAATGTAATTCCAGGTTAACTCCAAACTACAACCCCAAATCAGAATTCATGACAAACAAAAAGAGAAGTGAAAACAAAATAAGTACCGAATTAACTTCTTTCAACACTTCCATTCTCAAGTTCTCTACACCAGAAAAGGACACAGCGAGGATGGTAGATTCCGGCAGATTTGCACAACAATGTTCTGTCTCGACCGTTCCCTTTCAGTGCTGCATCCTATGCTGTTTCAGCTGTGTCTCCACGTCTCCTCCAGTGTGGAGGAACCTGTAATTAGAAGCCCTGGGAAAGCCCCGGAATATTCATGAAGCATGCGGTAATAATGCCCGGCGAATCCACGCCATGCCGAGGCACTCTTCCTGACACCTTGGGAATGTGAACGTCGCATTTTCACGGCTCATCATTCAAACGTACGGTAGAGTCGGGGGTGAGTACGGCGTACAGTGTCAGCTTCTGGAGAATGCGCCTCAGTGTATCCAGCAGCTCATTTCTGCCGGAATATTCATCAGAGCTGTGGATATATGATGACAGCTTCAGCCAGTTCAGCGCCGGGGATATGATAAAGTGGTTCATTTCATGGTCTTCCAGATAGCAGGAATGGTTGTCGTTGGAAGGGGCTTGCTGAGACTGAGGTTGACGGGCACTGCTGCTGATTTACCATGAAGCGCGCGAGCTGGAGACGGCAGTTGGATGCACGTTTGTGCCAAACGAATTGATGGCCTGGATGGTGTATTAGGGTAGAAGCCCACCTCTCAAAAGACTGGCTCTTCCTTCTTAACACACTCCCCCCCCCAAAAAAAAATAATAAAATAAAACATAAAATAAAAAAAGATATAAATATATATATAAAGCTTTTCTTTTTTGGAAAAAAGAAATTGACCGGAGAACTAAGAACCACATAAATTCATGGACAACACAAACATGAAGAGTCTGGCCAAGACAGTAGTGGTCTGTCTAAACAAACAGTTCTGAGTTCCTGTCTGTGGGGAATGCCTTCCCCTCTGCCCCTCCCTGTCCGACTGCGTTATGAGGGTGTTTACTTGAGTGGCGTTAAGGCTGCACAAACAGGCTCGCTTGTGGGCTCTCGCCCATTAACGATGTCAAACACCAGCCGGATGGTGAGCCTTTCCGCCATCCCTCTCCGTTCCACGGTTTCTCTCAATCCCCATCCCTTCCTTGCTCACTCAACCGACTTGAGCATCTCCGTCGTCTCTTTCTTTCCCTGTCCGTCGCCCGTTCCCCGACGGCTTACCATCTCTTTCTTCTGTTCGATCCGAATTGCTGAGGGTTCTTCTCCTCTTATTTCCATCCTTCCTCTATCGTCGCGCACTACAGTCCCGTTCATATGTCTACAGACACGCACGCGCACACACACACACAGGCAGACGCAAAAGCCCAGACCCATACACGTTTTTGGCCACATCAATGACGTGCAAAAAGTAAACGCAATTGGAAGAAACGGACAGCCATGAGGGGAGGAAGAAGAGAAAGACGCGTAAAAAAAGAAACACGTAAACAAAAGCAGCAAACAAAAGCTTGAGAAGTTGCCCTGACGTCATTGCAAAATGACGGAACGAGGTTGGGATAAAGAAAAGTTGGATTTCGTTGTGTCAACACCACATGCAACTTGGTAATGTCCAACAGACCAAAAGGAAATGAGAATAGATGAGAACAGACAGATTACAATGTCTAGCTGTAACAGTACGCAGTAACAATGCGTTCTAGGGGTGTGTGAACTCTCCAATGTATTGACTATAGAATCTGTTTCCTTACTTGGATTCAAAGCTCATTGTGGCCAGTCAATGATGATGACTGGCCACAATGAGCAATGACTTGATTCAATTATGTGTTAAGGAGATTGGAAAAGCTTTAGCTATTGTGGCTCATGGGGTATTGAGGTATCCTGAAACACAACAGGAGTGTACTAGATCTCCATTACGCTACAAGCTACATCCAGACCTAGATCACTTCTGTATTCTATGCAATCTATTATTCAGTGTACGTCACTGCAGGATTGGACGAAGGCTGTCGAATCCCACACCTGCTAGACCCGACCGACAACTAGAATAACAAATGAGGAAAATCCTAGTGACCCTGTCACTTGCACACATACACGCACACACAGTATTAATCTCAAGGTACTCCAAGCGTGCCAAACACTTCTCTACTAACGCTCCTAGCAGGTGTGACATGGACCTGTCTGTCAGCCATCTTGGCAAAGAAGGGTCCTAGAGGACAAGGCTTAAACGCGAGAGTTTAGCTGTCATTAGCCCAGATATCATTAACAGACAAAGAGGAGAAACACATCTTGTGACTCCATGGGAGAAACGTTGTTGGGCTCCCAAGGAGGAGAAAGAGAGAGAGAGTCTCTTGGCAGAAGTTGCTTGCCAGTGTGTGTTTGAATTCACACTCTGCCACGGGGAGAGTAAAAGGACAGAGGGGGGGAGGGGGGGGGATCTGCTTCTCAGATGGAGGAGCAGCTGAAAAGCTTGACACACGGGAAACTTAAAACAGCTCGAGTCTCTGGCTCGATAATTTCATCAAAGCTGGTGTGTGTGTGTGTGTGGGGGGGGGGGGGGGGGGGGGGGGGGGGGGTTGAGGAGCAGAGAGCTCTAAAGTTTCCCTGGTCAGTCGCTCCTTTACCGAGGTGTGAGGAAAACAAAATGTGCGAGGCACCTCAAACACACACACACACACACACACATATACGGCACACACACAGACACAAATACACACACTGACAACGGGACCCACCCACTCGCACACACACACACACAGGCCCCTATGTGCAGAGGTTAAGCCAATGTCAAACAAGCTAGATCCAACCCATCTACCAAAGATGATAAATCATTTCAACTCCACCCTGTCACACACAAAGCGCTGAATTGAATGTGAGCGCATCGGAGTTGGAGAGCAGCAGAGTGTAGGATACAGCAAGCATTGAAGGCGCTCCGTTGGTGGTCAAGGTAGCTGCGATGACAGCCGTGAGACTGTTGGTCCATAAAACCTGACCGGCCTCCTTTTAACCAATGGGTGTCCACCTCCACACCCATGCAAGCACACAAACATGTGCACGTGCACACGAATGCAAGCGCCCACGTCGACACACAAGAACCAGGAAGGTCATCTGGCTTTTCTCAAGGCCAACGCCAGCTGAGCGTTGCCTCCCTCTGCACTATTCCATCCATCCATCCCTCCCTCCTGCCCGCCCCTAATTCCATACAGCCATCATTTGTTAATAGTCCGTCTGCCTGTTCACAAATAAAGAGATGCCTTGTCTTACTTTTCTGATGGGGGACCAATAATTTGCAGTTTTCCAGTTTAATGCAATTTTCTGGCAGAGCGACGGACTTCCATTTCGCGAAAGGATATGAGAAAAGAGGGGAAAAAACATCAAGAACAGTGCAAGTGCCTCTCTTGTAAAGTTTGTATTTGAGTTTCATATTGGACTGGGGCCTGTGGAATCAAAAGGTTTGAAATACTATAGGCCAATGAATTGATGTGACCTTGATTTCTCTCACCCACTCTAATTCAGACCAAATGTGGGTCTGCGACCACGGCTCAAAGTACGATTCTGTCATACAAAAGACACCTTTTCTGTATTTAGTGCTAGTTTCCCCGTCCTGCCACATGTCCTTCCAGCGATTTCAGCGTCACACACTTAACCTTGTTGGAGCCCGTGAGTGGAGTTTGGTTGGGTCCATTGCTGAGCCAGCCACGTGCACAGACAATGGTGTGTGTGTGTGCCTTTGTGTGTGTACATTTCTTCCTGCAGAAGTGCTTTATTGACAAGCTTAAGAGTCTGAAATGGTCTGAGTGAAATATATACATGTCTGTGTTTATATTGTGGCACGGTAGCTGTTGAAAGGATAATGTCCGTTCATGTGTCTATCCTAAACTGTGTGTGCTACAAAGCGACGCTGAAGGAGCCAAAAGCTGCTTTGTGTTAAGAGCACCGTGTGTTTGTATTTGTCTGCCTGCCTTTCTGTGTTCGCGTGTGTCTACCGACTCATGGGCACCGGTTTCATGCCACAAAGCCACGAAACCCTTACGTTTAACCCCTCAGCATATACTGCACCAACAGTTGTTGAAGACTCTTTAAATGTGTGAGTTGCCCATAAAAAAGATTACCTCTACAGATGACACTTACAACCGAACTGTGGAAACCTTGACACCAAAGTCTGGGCACCAAACACCAGTCTTTGAGAAACTGGCTCATGTGGCGTTTCATGGTATGTGCTTCATAAATGGCTCAAAGTTTTCTTTGGGAGTATATAAAAATGTACAGTACCAAAGAAATCTGTTAATGGCTTCTTTAATGACATATCTTAAACGGCCCATTTAAAACCTTTTAACCCTCCATATTTGTCTTCCTGTGTGGTATATCCACGTGTCCAACATCGTCCATTAGTAACTTATTCACATGAAGGAACATAAACTGTGATATTGTATTTCTGCTTGTCCTGATGTTGTTTAATGCATGCAAAGGACAGTGACCTCACTGCTTGCAAAAATGTATTTCGGGTCCATGAATTTTGGACTCGCACTCTAGATACACTGCCAACAAATCCTGAAGTCCATCAAATAAATGATTAGTTCATAACACACACTGTGTGGCTGATAGATAAGGTCTCCTGATGTGCTGTAAACCTTGACGAAGAATATACGAGGGTTATTAACGGTCACATAAACTTTTACATCAACACAGTGCCAAGGAAGAATACAAATAGAAGCTGCCAGGACAAAGGACACGAAGAGGGATTTCAACATTCTGGTTCCTTCCATTCCACCAGACATCTCCGGGATCTTTACTGGTAGAGATGTGTACATGCTGGAGTGTGTGTGAGAGGGAAAAGGAGGGAAAAAGGGCAACTAGAGAATTGACTGTAATTACCCTATATGCCTTCGGTCACGCATGGTTCAAAAAGTGGCAACCGGTATCATTTCTGACAGTAACGCTAGTTTGCAGGGTAATTAAGAGTGTGTTGCGCTGTGAGGAGCCCCCCCCCCCCCCCCCCCGTGTGGGTTTGTGTTTCTCAGGCGGCGTGCACCCCCAGTGCTCATTTGTGGTAAGGCTCCGTGTGACAGCGTGAGACCCAGGGAAGAGGAGGATGAGAGGGAAACAGAACATGTTTTTAAAGAAGGAGAACTGTAGTCAGTAGAGGGGTAAGATGGGGAGAGACAGAGAGGAAGGAGAGAGATGAGGTGAGGGTGGAAAAGGAGAGGCTGGAAGAACTAGAATAGAATGCTCGAATAGCGTGCAGGAACAAAAAGAGAGAAGGAAATCTAAAGACAGTGAGGAGATGGGATTCCTCAGATTGTTGTGTTGGGAGAAGGAATAGAAACGGTTTCCACTTGCACCAGTGCTGCTCACTGACGCATACAGATTCCCAAAACATAAACACTCCCTCAGAGATCTTGCTGAAGCATTGTAAGGACTTATTAATAGCATGTCTTCATTCTCTCCCACAACTAGAAAACAAGTAAGGCATTGATGTCAAATGCCAAGCCCTGTAAGAGCTTTTCAAGTTGTCTGCAGTTGTTTTTCCGTTTCGCATTACTCAAAAAATATCCTTATTAGACTGAAAGATATGAAAGATGTAGCCAGAGCCACTGGTAGGTGATACGTTTGACTTACTGCAATGGCATCAAACTTGAGGAAGCTGCTAATGAGATGATTTATTTCAGCTCAGTGTCTTCAATTGTTTTTAAGGGATGGATATGCACTGCATAAACCATAAGGGTGTATATTATCCCTGTCAATTTCCTGCCTGCTTCATAGACTCTGGTGGTAACACTGCACAGAAATCCTGGTCCATATCCTGTTTTAGGCTTTGATGTCCTTTACCACCTTAAAGCAATCTCTCGCACACCACATTAAACCTTTACAATGTCAGTGTTCGGCGAAAGCACCACTGACAATGTCCTCGTTATACACATATACTGGCATGGGGTAAAGATGAAGTGCTTTTGAAGTTCACTTTACTACTTACAGGTATGTGAGTGGGAGATGGCATTTGCAGTAGGTGACCAGTTAATGCCTCATGTGTATTCATGTTACTCTGAGTGTATGGAAGCAAGCACAGATTCTAAACAACTACTTCCACAAGTAGAGGCTGGACTGGGAAAAGGGAACAAGTTTGACAAGATTATTCCAAAGAATGAAAATGCAGTGTTTGATTTTGATTTTTTTTAACCGTTTCTATTTATCTAAATGTTTACACCATTCAAAGGCAGTAAATATGGTTTGATTCGTCTATCTCATTACAGAGATGTTCTGGGAGGAAGTGCACTGTGGGGAAAAAATATCTCTGAAATTATAATCTACTAGGTGATGTTTCGCTTAGGTATTTATTTATCTAGCACAAGACAGATCTCTGCCAGATATGAGTGCAATAAAAATAAGAGGCAACTTATGTGAAACGTTTCCTTTACTTGGTTCAAAGCTTCATTGAAACTATGATCATCCAGTATTCCTCATCCGTGTTATTTTTGTTGGCAAACTGACACTAGCAGTTTCTCTAATTCAAGATTTTAAACATGGGGTAGTGACAAGGTTGTCTAGTTCCTCCATTACTCATTTTTAATTGGGTAAAGATATTTCTTGGCCGCTTACATGTTCTATACAGTATATGATTCCACTTTCCGGGGTTCATGGTCAGGGTTTAACTGTACCTTCGTTATTGAAACCCAGGTGGAAGGAAGTCATGAATCAGTTTCCTCTGGTTTATGTGTTCTTATATTTATTATACTGTCACTGCTAAGCAATTTTGATCACTGCAAAAGGTTAAAAAAAATCATATTTTGATATATTTTCTTTTTCTTTTGAGGAGAATTATAAACTTTTCTCTTGGTCGTAAACTCATTTGACAGAGATATTTCACACGTCTTGATAGCGAAGACAATTTTGAACTCCTCACAATTCTATTTTGAGTTTTAAAGAATTACAAAGAATGTTTCAAATCCTATTCAAACTTAACCACTAAGGGGAAGATATAGCTCATTGGTTTGAAAACCCGACTGCAGACCAAGACGTTTCAGGTTCAAATCTTGTACCATGTGTCGCTTTGGAGAAAAACATCTTCTAACTAACTACGATGCTATCAGCAACCCTGGAAACTCAAACACTTGACCTCCTACAAACATTTATAAAATATCCACCCCTTACCCCAAATCAGTCATTCCTATGTTGTGGCTATCTTTCTTTCTGCATCAAAAGCGAATCCTCAAGCCCAGAACTAATGGTCTGATTGTGTATAAGCCAAATTCGGTAATTTCTGGACTCTAGAGCAATTGATTGGGTGAACTTTAAACCAGAGCATGTGTTGTGTCTGGCAAACCTTACATCTGAGTGTCTTCACTCAAGATGTGTGCAAGCCCTGACACTTTCACATGATTGAAATGATATGCATGTAGGTCAGATTTCATCATAAATGTTAAAAGAACATTAGCATTTTGATTGCATGCTGTAGCCAAGAGCGTTCTCCACAGATTTTTGTCACCATAGTTTCAAAGGACAAGCCAACCAATAAGGTGACATTACATTTGTTAAATTCTCCATAGCTTTTGCAGTCAAAACCACAAGCACATCCCAGTTTCCACATTGGAAATAGACTACCCATGCTGCTGACGCACAGACAGTCTCCTAGAAATAGTGAATTACTTATCTGCTAGAAATAACTTTTGCCGTTAAAGATCCCATATAATTGCCATACCCTGATACAATTGGGATCTGGTGGGCTATAACTAGAGTGTAACTGTGCACTGTAATACGCAACCATTCACAAAGCCCCTTTTGTTCCAATGGCCGCGGGTGTGGGGGGTCGGCGCCCCCCCCCCCCTTACCTCCTCTCTGTCTGGTAAGCACTCTGATTCCTATTTCAAATTGCCCCTCGTTATTAATCCCAATCACCCAGAACACAGCGACCACAGAGCACCCAGAAACACATGCAGCCCCACTCCCCCCACCCCCCGGCACCCCTTCCTCCCCACTTGCTGATTCTAATTAATTAATTACATCCCAGGTGATTTCAATTTAAGATGGACGGGTGCAAAAAAAGAATATGGGGAAACAGCATCCCATAGCCATCACCAAATTGGCAGCAAGAGCAGCCCTGAAAAAAGAGTTTGCTTCTCTGGGGAAAGTCAACTGTTCTGCTGTCTAACTCATAGCTCTGCTGTCCAAGATCCGAATTCTCTCTCTTTTCTTTTTTTATATCCCTCCTCTTCTCTTCTTTCTTTCTTTCTTTTTCACATTCTCTTTCATTCTCACTCATTCTCTCGCCCTCTCTTCATTTGACTCTTTCTTCCAAAGTTATTTCTCTCTGTCGGTATTCGTCATCCTACCTCTCACAAAATCCTGCCAAAACATAAATTGGAGTGAGTAGCCGCAACAAATTGATAGCATGTTTAAGCATTTTGGATTTTTATTTTATTTTTTGCAGAGAGTTACAGCTGAAACATCTTTATACAAATCATGTTTCCTCCCACTTTAAGACATCAGCAGTCTTTAAAAAGATGGCTCTACCACTTCAGGGCTGCTGTTATTGAATAAAACATCTCAACAAATGCGATGGCATTGCTCATTCATTTGAAGTTGATGGTTTTGCATATTCTGCCATGTCCTTCCTAAACTCACCCCACCCTTCAGTATCTGGAAAACTCTCTGAAGAGGGAGTAACTTTTTTTCTCATGCTGCTTGATGTTATCTGAAAAAATTGCTGAATGTAAATGTTTGCCTCTGCTTCGTCGTGATGCATCGTGTTTGAATATTGATGACTATGAATTCTGTTCTGAGTGCGTCTTCATCTGTAAATTTGGCAAATCAATTTCAGTTCACATTGACTTTGAGGAATGTTTGACAAACGTACATTTGACCACAAAACAAATAGTAGACAGTTTCACCCTGTAACTTAAGTGGTTCACCTCTTGGCCAAACATATATAACTATAATAGTTGCTTGATATTTCTGCCAATAGGGTTCAAACTATTTCAGAATCATCAAATTTACAGGTCTCGTGAGGGTGACCTTGCTTAGAATTGTAAAAATATGTTCAACATGGAAGCCTATGTTATGGATATCCCGATGGATTTTTTTCTTCTACTGAGTTAACTATTCTGAGTATTCCAGAGTTTATTTGAACTCAACCTTTTCCCCTCTTATTTTACTGTAAAGCATTCACCATTAACATTTTTTATTTCGGGATGGGAAGGGGGGGGGGGGGCTGGGGAAATGGGGATCAAGACAGGTGGGTGAGAGGAATGTTCTTGTTTTTCCTCAAACGTTAACAAAATGTATTCACGCTTGCCTTTGACAGCATTAACTGACGCTTTGGTGTCTCGCCGATGATATGCAGCGATTTCTAAACTACTGCGATGCACACGTGGTAGGAAGGGCTGTGAGGTGGCTCCCCCTGTGGAACAGTCCTCACTGTGGCCCGTCTCTCCAACTCTACACGGACGTCTCCAAAACCCCTCTCCCAATCACCCGATAATGCCCTGGCACATTTCCATGCCAATCTGTCCTTTAGGCCACTGCTCCATTCCATCGAGTGTACTGCCCATGTGGGACCCTGGCACAGCTTCAGCGTCTGAATGCCAGGTCAGGGGGAGCGGAGGCACCAAAAAGGTGGGGGTGGGGGGGAACACTCTCCGTTCCTCCCAGACTCGTGAATAAAGGCGATTAGCAAATGGCCTGGCACCGGCTTCTAAAGGGCTTTTCGTATTTCTTAAAACCTCCCTTTTTTTTCTCTTCCTTTCTGGACAATAATTAAGTCACTGCGAGTCCTTTAATTCCTCGCGAGGCGTCTGGCGCGCGGCCGCGGTGGCTTGTTTCAATTTAAAACCAGGGAAACTTCTGACGACTCCACTTGCACATCTGAGCTTCTCCCCCGTATTCAGTGTCAGATGAAAGAGAAGTTCGAGGAGATGTGTGGGGGTCTTCACCGACTTCCGAGCCTGATAGCATCAACTCAGCAGTCAGCCAAGGAGTGTGAATGGATGGTTGGAGAGTGACTATGTTTGGTTGGTGGATACTGTGGATCGTTTTCTCTGTGCTGAAATAAATCTGAAAGGTGACACAGACACTTCCATGTGTAAACAGGTTGCAGGAAAACTGCCTGGAAGGAAAGGAGCGTTTGAGGAAACCAAGCTCATCTCCTCACGAGGCATAACCTGAATCCGAAGAGACGCGTGAGAGAAGACACCGAGCCACACTTGTGCCCGCTCACACCCTCGCGCGCAAACACGCTCTCCCTCTCTCACACGCACACGCACGCATTTAGCAAACTGCCACATGGCAGCCACAGCTTTTTAGCAAATGTGGCACAGAAGATATGGAATTACAGTAGTGCCTGTCACATTTCTTTCCGCCTATATTTTATTAAAGCCCCAGGGGTGCTGGTAACCGTCGCTAGCCCGAGAAATGACAGTCGGATGGACCCTCCGTGCCACACGCTCCTCCTCAGCCTCCCGTCTCGAGGACAGCTTCCCAGTTGCGAAATGTCGATCGGAATGCCGTTCTCCTGGCCCCCATTCCCGGATGCATATTTATTTTCTCATTCGTCACTTCGGAACAACCTTCGACCTACTACCGCGTGTTTTCTCCCTCCTTCGCTCCCAGACTCTACACTTTTTTTTACCCTCGGAAGGCACGGAGGCCTGCTTCAGCAAGGGGGGGGGGGGGTTACATGTGAACGCACAGCATGGGCGTCCTCCTTCACGCCCCGTTCGTTGCCATCCTAAAAGGTCACACAGATGGACCGAAGATAGTGGATTTGCCCTGAAACCGAGCAATGCAAAACGGGCTCGAGTGAGGATGTACCGTCTCATGTCGCGCAGGAAGTGTGTTTTACGAGCATGTTGTAGGTGACGGGTATTGTACATCCCAGATTGTACAGTGAGGCTGGAGCTGGTAACAGAGGAAACAGATGTGGTTGGAACCCAAAGGGAAACATTTGGTAGTGGAAGAGATATAGGACCACAATGAAGCATAAATGCTAGGGAAACACAATGAAATCTCCAGGGTGAGGTAAGTGTCTCCACTTGAAGACAATCCTTGGTTACTGTACTCCAGGAAATGGGTAGGAAAGATACTCTCCCTGAAAATAATCGTGTATCTTTAGGAAAGACAAATGTAGAAAGGCATGCAAGAAAAAAGAGGAGCCAATTTCCTTCCTTGACCGCTGTGACTCACACTGCGATTGTCTGCCTTATTTATTTCCTTCCAAATGGGCTGTGAATTGAGGGGATAAAACGAAGGTGTGCACTCCGTTCCTTTGTCAAGCAGGGGAGCCATCAAACACAGGAAGCTCGAAACATCTGAAGGAAAGTCAATCAACTGTAGGTCATGCAGTACAAGTCAATATACTCCTTACGCCAAACATGTATGCATCCGTCCAGAAATATTTAAAGCCCACATCCATTCAGAACAGCAACTCTATGTATCTCTTTCTCTTACCATCTCCCTCTCTCTTCCCTACACAGTTTTGGATTATTTTTGTTTTGTTTACATATATCGTACATTTTCCATAGAGAGTATAAAAGGCTTCTGTTGACCTAGTCATCCTATTTCATGAAGAATATGTAAGCCTGAAGACATTTCTGAAAGAAGTTGAAAAATAAAACTGTCAAAGATTACGTTAACATCCAACCAAAGAGCTGGTAGCTGGTATCACATGAATGCCATCAATACCTGTCCAAAAAGAAGGTGTATTTGTCTCAGATGGGGGAAGACACCGATTTAATTAATATTCACAGAATTTCTCTTTGTTCACGTCATTCAAGACTACTTTGGATGTTTTGGTCTTGCTTAAAATATATATTTTTTCTTTGCCATGGTTTAGATCTGATTATGGTCTTTCATGCAACTGTAATTGTATGCAATTGTATTTCAGACACAGTCGATGCTCTCTTAAAAAAAAAAAAAAAGATCTTAGCAATGGCATTTTTTAAACAACTCTGGTGTTGTCATTTTTACATGATTTATTTTCCTGTGCATGGATATGATGTTTACCAATTAAAAATTCAGCTAGAAGGTTTGACATTATCCGAGGTTAAGTCTGCGTTGTCAACGCGTGTGGGCAGACAGAAGATGAATGACGCCAAAACAGGGATGCGTAGTCTCAAATGCAGACCTTGTGGCGTGCTTCGAAACGGCGAGAGGCTCTTCTCTAGGTCAAAAGCCTCTAAGTGGTAAAAGTTTAGAGTTAGATTTTATATATCAAAGTTGTAATTGAAACTCTTGTCCTTCAGCAGATCAAAGAAAGGTCTCTTTTTAATGATACATTTTCAAATCTGAACTTGATTAGTAGTAAAAAGGAAACAAGAGCAGTGGATTAAGTAAGAGAAAAAAACACACACATATCTAAAGGGCACCTTCAAGTTAATTGTCATGAAAAAAGGCTATTTATAATGAATAATAAGAATACAATATTTGTATTCTTTTGATCATGTGAAGGCTTAATATATTTAGCGCAAATGACAAATCGATATTTGGCAGACAAGAGACATTCAACATGTTAGCTGCCAAAAAATGACTTATTTAAAGGAGCATACAGCTGAATAGGAAATTCCCATCTTCTCACCAGTATTCCAGAAGCAGCGTTGGGCTAGGGGAGGGGAGGGAGGTGAGGGTCTTAGCAAAACATACAGTGGTGTAAATCCATGTAGGACGACACCATTTCGAAGGCAGCCAAACGAACGTCTCAGTATTCGCACGCGGTCGCAGCTGCACCTAGGCCCAAGCGTTGTCCTTTAACATCATGTCTGTTTTTTTCCAGTCTTCCTCTGACATAAAAGACCCCCCAGGGGCTACAATAAGGCCTTAACAAACATTTCTCTTTATGTTATTACATGACTCGAAGCGGTGCCATAACTGGAGAGATTACTGTTCCCATAAAGGTCTGGAATGTGAACGGATGGAGGTAATTAATTAAGATGTGACATGAAAAACAAACGGCCTACAAAGGGAGCTTGTCTCCCAAGGACCTTCACTTGTGAATAGTTCGGAACAATTACCCGTGCCCCTCCGAAGGGCCAAAAGTAATGATTTCTCAATGAAAATGATGTTTAAAGCCCAACTGACATGGTGTATAATATAACATAATTTGAAATTAAATCCGCTCTCTCAAATGTAAATAGAGACGTAGAGAGTTAGACCATGTGGTGTTCTCAGCTGGGGATGCCATGACTTCCTGTGAAAGGGATGCCTAGGGAAAGAACTCTTCAAAGAGGAAAAGGCCAATGGTGGAACAAAACAGCCCAATTAGTGAATTTAGCTTTTTGAATAAATACAGAAGGCTATATGGGGATTGAAATTATTTGGAGAACCTTGATGATGCAATTTCATGATAAGGGTAAAAAGTAAACAGAATTTCAATCGTCACTGGATGTTAATCTCCATGGTAAAGGAAAGATGGCTTGTGAGTCACTAAAAGGTAACAGAACAATTAACGGCATCTAAACAGGGTTGTGTTCTCACTGGGATGCTAACTTGGTCAGTTCACCCCAAGACAAAGCTTTCATACACCCACAGTACCCATCCTTTCCCAACCTAGAAGTATCACCTTCCTGTGAATTCTAATATACCGTAATAAATACTTTATTGTAGCATCATACTCTTTCGAAATGGAAGTATTGGTTGTTGCGTTCTGTATTTTCTTCTACGCAATTAGGTTGCTGTATGAAAACCATTAAGGAAAAGTAAAGTACTGTAAAACTAGACGACGTAAGTTCAACAAACGCTTTCAAAATAAGCCAAGTGAGTGTGAGTCAAAGGATACCATCTGTTTACAATATCTGATTTATGGTAAACCACCTTTTCTGCCTTTCCTTTTCAAAAGGAATTCCATTCCGTGTGTATCCTTCGGTTTTTAAAGATCACATTAGGACACCACTCACCTCATTTTCACATTTTCTCTCCTTGGGTTTTCACAGTGAAGCATCAAGTGAAGCATCCAAGTTTGAATATTCATTACCAAACCATGTAAGGCACTTCTAGCCTCTCGGTTCGAAATAGACTGAAGAGCAGGTGCTTTGTTCTGATGTGGAGCTGCTCCCAGTATCACTAGCTCCCTGGGATTACATCCGAGAAAAGAGAAGCCATTCGCTCGGTACAGGATGTGCTGAATAGCCCGCTCTGACCTGGTAAAAATGGGAGCTTCACGTCTGTCACTTCAGGGGTCCCTCCCAGGGGGCCGAGCGTAATTACGAGAGCAAGGGCCCCGGGGCCACATCAAATCCACTCTGAGCACTCTGAGCCGCCCACTAATCACAAATCAAACACCCCTGGCACCAGAGGTGGCTTCCCTTGGAAACTGAACCAAAAACCTTTTAACGGAAAAAGGTCAGGTTTGAAGGCAAAGTAGAAGTTTGCGTGCGTGCGTGTGTGTGTGTACAGAGTGGTTGACCTCTGCCCCTCCGGTCAAAATTGCAAAAAAGGGTACTACACCATTACAAACTGATTGAATAAAAAATGTATGCACAGTTCTGCGTACTGTAGATGTAACGCATGGACATAATAATAGTTATGCGTGGATGTAATGCTTGGACAGATGGATGGTTATACATTGACATGATACAGGAACAGATGCCGATATCCATGTTTCACATTTGATGAAATGTATGGGAAAAATACATTTAACCAAAACATTCGAACAGGGGATGTAGTAGAGACATGAACATTTATTTAGTTTGTTTACGCGGACTTCCAATTTGAGTCTTTAATTACTTTTACTTTGTGTATTGCCCCAACTTTATTTGCACACATTTGCTAAAAAACATTCATAATGTCATTGTTTTTCTCCTGCCAGTCTTCATTGTTTTGTATCCACATGAAGTCTAGGGCTGGAATTCACCATGATAATTGGAAGTAGAGGCAGATAATTACTTCAGTGATGTTGAATTCCTTCTAAGATAGCTACAGTTACAACTTCATTCAGTGCTTTGTCATTAATGGGGAGACATTTATGTTTAATTAATAGTGCACGGAGAGGCAGACAACTCTTAATTTGATTAGGCATGCTAAGCATTTCAATCTGTTTCAACTCCATCAGAGGAGGGAGGACGAGCAAAAAACAAATTATTACTATTTACTTTGTGCTCTGACAATTTCCCTTCCTTGTGCAAGTTTGAGGATCCTCTCTGTTTGGAACTGTCTACTTTCTCTTCTACTGACATCATTTTTTTTATTTTTTTTTGCTATCATACCCCCCAATTACTCTCAATAACCCTCTATCTCTGCTGTGTTTCCTTCTTCGCCAACTCCATCCATTTCACCTAATACCTCCCATTCAGTTTCTTATCCTGTTGCTCTTTATCCTTCGTTGTCCCTCCCTCCCTCTTTTTCTCTGAAACCATCAGGGCCTTGAAGGTCTCCTCAGATCACGTCACTGTGGCGTCCCATCTGGATCCAATCCCCTGCAATTAACCAGGCAAGGCTTGGGAATGTTGCTCTCGTTGACATTCCCCTCCATTTTTCCTCCCCGTATCTCTTTTCTACTCTCTCTCTCTCTCTCTCTCTCTGTCTCTCTCTGTCTCTCTCTCTCACACTCTCAGTCTGTCTCCTTCCCCCAACAGTCCTCAGTTCATTGGAAGACACATACTGTAACAATGTATCGTTGTATCCCAGGTTATCTGCCAAGAACAACTCTCAATGGGGGACTATTCTGCTAAAGAACAATGTGTTTTGGATAAACATATTGCAGAATACAGTTGACACTAACAACCTCATGTATTTTTACTTAGAAATGCCTAACAAACTGGGGCCTAAATGTATCCCAATCAACTCTGCGTCCTTGATAAATCATCTGCTTCGTTTTAAAGAGCAAGACCATACAAACTGCAATAAATTTGATCAGCAAAAATAGCAAACGTGTACTGCAGGTAGGTAGTATTTAAATGAATGTGTACACAGCAGATATTCATACAGTCAGTCTGGGCTATGAGTCTGGGGAGGTTGTGCAGTGTTTTTCTTGGTAACCATACAATAACCATCTGAAAAGTGGTTTTATTCCTCACTGAAACGGACGCTTTCCTGTTCAGGCTCCGCTAGGCCGTAAATCCAGGGCCTTTCGGAACGGCTCCAAACTCGGACGCCAATCGCCGACGGAGAAAAGGACTGGGAAAAAAAAACGGAAGTTCCTTATGTTCCCGGGTTTTTCCTCTAAGCCCCGGCTCAAGACCCGGCCAAACCACCCCAAGCTGTGTTCCGAAGCACCGGGGTTCAACAGGTCCAGCTCCGACGCAATCTCCGATGGTCGCCTGGGGTTTACACTACTACAGCCTAGAGAACAGCCAGTGACAGCTTTATAAGCCTGTGGGCGACGCTCAACACAATTTACAACCAAACTACATTTGGCTCCTCTGTGTCTGGTTAAGGGCACGTCACATACAGTAGACTGCAAGGACACACTGGCAGCTTAAGAGAGAACCAAATGTGTGCATTTCAAAGTGGATCGACAATGTACTGTTTACTGTATGATGCAGCATTACTTTGTGTGCGATTAATTGTGTTATTCAGAAGATGGACGACGAAATTGATCAGTACATGTATTTCATCAATTTTACATTTACAGTAGTTTTTTACAAAAAACGAATGTCCACACACATTTTTGTCATGTGAATCACTTAGTTTTACAACAGGGATTGCTTTCTTGTCGGCTGTTTTGTAATTATTTTGATAAAATGAACACTAATTGTGAAAACATGTCACAGTGTGACGTACCAAGCCGTGTGCTGTCTGAAAATGCACGGCTCTTAAAGTGCAACGTCTCTGAATGTTCTTTACACACACATACCTTTCTCTCCACACCACTCAGTCCAGGGAGGAAAGATCAGGCACACATGACTCTTAATGATCCCTTTACAAGTGAAGCTCAACCATGTTTGTTTGGCTTGGAGCGCCAAAGCCCACAAAATGCGAGGGTCCACTTTTGCTTTCAGCCCTCGCCAAGACTCCACACTCTTCCTCTCATTTCAAGTGGTTTGTAATTTAGTATGGAGTTTGTATATTTGTCTGACACCGGTAGCCTTGGGCTCAGAGAATAAATTATGCATAACCAATGTATTTTATTTAAAATTAATTAGCAAGGCCCATTGGTGTGGATTGTTATATATAATATTATGTACAATATAAACAGAGAGGGAAGGAGACCTGGAGGAACAAAGACAGAGAGAGCAAGTTGAGTGTTGTGGTGGCAGCTGTGACTCGGGTGTTCCCCTTGCTCCCCGCGAGAAGATTAATTGTTAATGGAAGGCCTTCAGGCCATGGACATGCCCACAGCGGACCTGCTCCCAGACCAGGCTTTGCAGAGACTTCACTGAACAAGTACCGGGCCATTCCCAAACCCCCACAGTCCCTCCCTCATTACCTAAGCAAGAAAAACACAGCCTCTCGTTTGGCATGCGCGCCTGGGTTATACCTGTTCTATATTTTACACCTCATTTGTGCCACAGTGACAAATTCATATATACAGAGCTACACACCCGAGTCACTTATTTTCTCAATCGCCTCTTTGACGTGTATGATCTTAAAATAGGGAGCAGGTCTGAGGTAAATTTTTCAAATGTGCCACAGTGTATTATCTCTGGTAAGGCGAGTCAAATCAGCCTGGCAATTAACTTAGGCTAGGCACACTATTGAAATCATCTTCCTCGTTCAGCGTTCTCCCTGGGTAATTAGTCTCCTTCGTTAATTAAAAATGCTAATCGTGCTGCAGATCGATAGCGTAAATCAAATATTCTGGGAACCTGCTTCGGATGAAGTCTTATTTTCCAGTATTGAATTGGCAAAGTCATTAACTTACAGTGATGTTAGGGATTTATGGTTTCGAAAATTACATTGACATTAATAAATCAAATGGCACTCTTTGCTTACGTATGTAGAACAGAGCAAGCACATTCACATATAAATACTCCACCCAGGATGCAATATGTTACACAGGACATTGAGATTATGGATGCTGCATGGAGGATGACCAGGACACGTTTTACAATTTTTGGCAGTGGGTGAATTTTTTTTCTTCTTGCAAGTAGGTCAACAATCCAAATGACTTTCCTACCCTGTTCAACCATCCATGTAATCCTTTGGGTTTTTGATGTTTCAAAACCTGAAACCAGTTGCATTCCATTTCTGTGTGGATGTGACAAAACATGAACGTTCACTTTCCAGCCTGACTTATCTGCTGCAGAACTTACTGTCCGGTCACAGCCGTTTGGAACATTATTTGGTCCAACGAGATGTGGTAACGTTGTGGAAATATTCTGCACCTGGCGTTTATGTGACGTGACATTTTGCTCAATTTTCGGGACACGTTTCGCCTCATGAGCAACAAAAGTTAAACTAGAAGTCATTTTAGTGGTTGTGTAGCAACTTAAACATTTGTTTGGAGTTTTAGAAATGTTTTGTTATTCTTGGGGATTACCTACGACTTCAAAAACACTGTAATATTAGTTCAAGTGGTCTGAGGGATTTAATTCATGATGACTTAAGGTACTTAACATTGTAATTGCAGGAAAAAGTTGTCACAGAGTGGAAAGAATTCAGAAAAAGAGACTTTTTGCTCCCTTTAAGTAGACCATCAATAATGGTGCAACTTAGGCCGAGCTGGCATTGGTCAGCCCTGACCCTTACCTTACATCAACCAGCCACTCTTAAAGGCCCAAGGGGCCAATTATTTCGTCTACACTCTACAGAAACTAAGTGCCTTTTCTACAGGTCCTCTGTGGCACACACAGACTCAAACAACTCACACACACACAATCACACATTGTAGATAAATAGTCAATGCATGAATTATGACTGTAGATACAAACACAAACCGGGAATAATGCAGATAACCTTATTTTTTATTTAACTTGTGGTCGTGGTTTGACTGAGAAAATACTCTCTGAAAATGTTCCTGTTATTCTTAGGTCAATTTGGGAGGAATATGAAGTCATTTTAGACCCCCAGAAGAAACCAACATAGACCAAATATTTCCTTCTCATTAGTGACAAAACACTTTTTGTAGACGGCGCCACAAGAACAGCCTTTTTCTGCTGAATCATTACATGGGGAGGTGAATAAGTAACTGCCATGAATGCTTTTTCTTGAACAGGACAGATATATATCAGTGACTAGCAGTGTATGTCAGGCTACACGTCCATGTGGTTGACTGGAATAGGACTGCCCTGTGCTGCTTTGACCACAAGACATGACGCAATCCAGCCTACAGGTATCACTTCCTTTTCGAGAAAGAAGACCTGCACGGACGTTTGTAACATTAGCGTTGCAAGGACTGTTATTGATTGACGGATTGACAATTCCTGGGGAAAGGTCGTCAAAGGCATTTCTGTTGCCGCTTTGACTTTCACACCTACGGCTCGGTCCGCTTCTAAGTTTAATTTCAAAAGCATGTTTTTCACACACCAGATATGAACTGGGAAACCCTAAAGACCCTCGACTGACCCTCAGATTTCAGCTGCACAAAATCAACCAATCCAGAGTGTGAAAAGGTAAACATCAATGGGGAAGCAGAGGGTGTGTGTGAGGATTAAATCACCGCCTAAGGATCACCATGCACATGTCATACTAACTAACATGGTGTTCCTTTTGTTGAACATCGATGAGTTTCTCCATCAAAAGTGTATTATACATGTTTCATACTGAAATGGACCCAGACATACCAATGCAATATGTACAGTATTTAGTGATGAATTGATCCAGCTTCTCCTAATAGCCCCAGAACACCCAAGGATCATAGTGCGGGGCTGTCTTTCCTTCCTGTCTGTTCGCCAGACCAGGAAATGAGGACGGCTTTTTACGCGTTCCTCTTTTTCATCCCGTCGAGTCTGTTTCTACAGTGTATGCCTAATGTGCATAGAAGATTAATTTCAAAGGCCCAGGGCATGAGTGCTGTTTGTTTTCGAGAAATATCATGGCAATTTTTCCCCCTTTCAATTCTGTCGAGGGGAAAGCTGGGAGTAGCTTTACTGCGGCGCTTTTCCATGAGATTCATTCGTCTTTTAGGGGAGTGTTTTCCATCATTTCTTTGGCTGTTTACTAGTGTTCTCTGTTGTGTGTTTCCGTTATGCTCATGCAGAGTCACACGCTCACCTCCTGCAGTAAAGCAGTCAAGCATGTGCATGAGCCACATGTCTAAATGCTCTGTGACGGCCATGATTCGTTCTCAGGTTAGTGCAGTAGCTTATTAGAAAGACTCATTTACTATGAGCTGCAACTGAAGGGATGGGTTTCCCAGGAATCAGAGACCTAAGCTATACTTGTTGATTTGAGTTGAATTTATAGTGCTGCTGATAACATGTCAGCTATTGCAAGGCTGCAGTATATCAAATGACCCTTTTGACGATGCACAGAAATCTTAAGCAGGAAGCCGGCAGTGAGGGTGTTAGTAATGTTTGAGTCATCCTGCTGTATGGTTCACATGAATCTGATACTGTGTACTGTGATTTAAACTGAACTTCTTGTTTTCCCTCTTAAAAGAAATAAACAACTGCAGGAACCATCCTGTTATTTAGATTTACAAAATATAGATGAATAGATGAATATCCATAGATGAATTCTTCTTTAAAATGTCTTATGCTGCAAAAACCGCTTTCAGAGATTTCTATTATTATTATTATTGTATTTATTTTTTAAACTTACTGTAAACAGCACCAATTGAAATAAACAAAGAACACGTAATTCCCAATGGAAATGAAACGTGTTTACACATTTTGACATTGACTTATTTGTTCTTTTAACACTATCCCTCTTTTTACTTCTTGCAACTTGGGTGTCATAAATAGTGACACAATACAGATTGCCGCTGAACAGTTCTCTGCGTTGCTTCACATGGACTTTACACATTGTAAAAGAAAAAAAAGGTCTCAGTTGACCCCCTGTGGACTGTTTCACCAGCTGTTTTCAATTCACATGTGAAGTCTGAGGTGAGTGTTGTTTACATTTCCATCAGAACATATCAATGACACAAGCGAAAAATTGTTTGGTGAGGCGGGGAGGTTCACAGAATTCCAGTCCAGTCTGAGCAAAAAAAATGTATCTGGCTGTTGTAAAGACGTAAAGAATATTTTTGAGACATAGCCAAAGAAATTCGCCCAGACATAACAGAGTTTTATGATGAGGACAGCCCCGTGAAACTGTCCGAGCTTGACATTCTCCAGCATGAGGTCAACGGCAGAACCATGGCTTTTGTTCATATTTGTGTCATACTGAAGTTCGCTCACGCCCTGATTATTATCTATGAGGGAAAAGACGTTTCTGTCCTGGCCGCTAACAGGGTTAGCGCTACCATGACTGTCAGCCAGATTGTGATAGGTGAGGTCAGCGGCACTGCGGCAGAGGAAGGTAAGGAACCAAGAAAGAAACAGTGATTGAAGATGGCCTAACCTTCCTTCATGGTGAGAAACAGCAGACCTTGATAGTGACACTGATTACTTGGTTGATTCACATTTGTTTGCCACAGTGGGAAAACTACTGAACGAAATGACTTCTTGTTCAAAATACGTTATCAGGTACAGTTTGTTGCCTAAAAACCCTATTTGTCACCACGGTAGCTTGATTATAGGGGGTGGTTTTCACATTTCTATACATGTCTGAGTGTATTTAAAGCAGTAAACATTGATGTTTGTTGGTTTAGGCAGCTCATTCATTTCAATAAGTGAATTTCACTAGATAGCTCTTCAGATTTCCTTTTTATCCTTGTTCCCCTCTAATGCCCTGCTAACTCTACTTTCCTTTTTCAGTTTTTCCTCATGCAGCGCTAAATCTGCCACAGAAGCAAATTGGCAGTTGAAAAATAGCAATCTGTGACGAGATTAGGCTAGTGACTCATAACAATAACAAATCAAAGGAAAGTACATTATGAGTGTGTGTGTGTGTGTGGGGGGGGGGGGGGGGGCATTTCTAAAATGAAAGGATTACTGTAATGGGCAATACTTAACATAATGGGACATTTTGTTTGTGAGTGAATACATATTTAATTAATTAAAGGATCCATTGGTGGATTTAATGACAATGCTAATTCCATTAGGCTTGTTTAGCGTCTCTATATTCGACATGAGTGCTGTGTCTACAGAGCTTATTCCAGGCTCTCAAACATACTTCTGCAGACCCTTGACTGGAAAATATTGTGTGGGTTGATAGGCTACTTTAGAGTTCACTGGTTGCTGAGAAAGGTTTTGTGTGGTCTTTCTCTCTCCTGGCTCTACCTTGCTTTTACCTTGAATATTTAGGAGGCACATCTTCCAACGACGATATCATCAACGCTTGCTTTCAGAACCCTTAAAGGTTTATTCATCCTTCATGGTTTTCTGTTCTCTGACTGTGTGTAATCTGTATGGTCTAGTGTTCCTGAAGGAGGTTTGATTCTTGGCTTTCAGAAACTTGTATAGGTCATCAGATGAACTGAACCGATCCCATGCAGCTTGTCACCTCAAGCATCTTGGATTAATTCCCATTGATCCCTCACATTGGACTGTGGTTGCCGCTCTTTAGATCTTCAAAGGTCTCGTGAACGAAGTGGATCTGCTCACTCACTAACTTGGGCTGGAAAGAAGAACCCTTTCCATTCCTTTCAAGGGATTGAGAGAGAGATCGTCTCCCCTTGAACAATTCCTTCCTCTCCGAAAAGACGAGAGACATCTTGTTTATACCTTACACACCCAAATAGGGCCGGCTCGCACAGATCCCTTTTGAAAAATACACACACCCACACACTTTTACTATCTCACTTACACATGCACACACACATACTCTTACCGTCGCTCACACGTCAACACACCAAAAACCCAGCACAACTCTGCACAGAATATCATATGTATTTGGCTCCTCATTCCATTTTCCTTCCCGCTCCTACAGAAGTCCTCCTGGGACTTTCGTCAAAATGCCTCTTGCTGACGCATTCGGCATCGCTGCAGAACATCACGGCGAAGTTCACAATCCAAACTGTTATGCTTCACTCTTTGCATGACTTCTCTCATACTATCCAAGTCCATTTTTGGCGGCTTACCGGCATTGCGATTCAATGGCATTTGCGGAGTGTTTGTCTGCGTGTGTCAATATATCATTCGGTGTGCTGTCTCCTGCGTTTTGGGAAAGATGCTAAGTGGGTGTCTCTTCAGACATGATGCACGTGTTTTTTCCCCCCACACAAGCGGCCCCTCCTCGTCGCCACATCCCTTCACAAACGGCTGCTACGGCGGTGAAGTCAGGAGGTCCACAGACAAAGATGAGGGGCATTGCTGCAGTCTCGAGAGGGGCCTGCTACCCAGGGTCTTTGCCTGCTCGGGTAATAGTCCCCATGTGTGGTGCGTCGGGGCGTATCCCAGGGGGCACGGCACACACAGGAGGCCACTTGAAAGCCTATCTGGATGTTGCAGCAATCAGGGCTAAGGCAGACGCACAGGAGAGTAATCTGTTCCAGCTTTTGGAGCGTGCTGGGCCGTGGAGAACGGGGGTACGGGAAGGGGGTTTCGGGGCTTTATTTGGGTAAGGTCAGGGGAAGTCAGATGGCAAACATGCGTCTGTGTTTTTGCGTCTGTCCTCAAAACCCCTTGTGCCATTCCAGTACGTGATTTTGACTCAACCTGGACTACTGTACTGGCAAGGGGTTCTGGGGCATTCCGTGGCATGACGACATCGTTAAAGTCCTCTCAACCCCTGAGTTATAGGTGGTTTGCTGACATCCAAGGATGTGTCATAGGCGGTAGGTAATGCTACAAATCCTGTGAGGGTTCTTTGTGAGGCTGAAGACATTAAGCAGAAGACAGCTGTATCCATCTAAAAGCAACCAAATATGGAAAAAATCCCGTCTAACTCGTTCAATCCAAGGCTTTCACAGTACAGTTCAGTACCGAAGAGTACGGTGTTTCACCAAGCGCTCCGAAAACGCTGAGCTTTGAACACTTCGAGCACAGATGTCCCTACAGATACCGGGATGCACTTCTCGGGTGTCATCCCTTCCAAGGAAATGAGGAACGGAGGAGCAAGGGGAACGAGGGAAAAGAGGAGAAGAAGACTAATCAGCGGGCAGTGACCCATAGGAGGTCAGGCGGGGCCGTAGGGAGTCAACTAATGAATAGTCCAATCAGCACGCAGAGGACGATTAGGAGGTACCCTGGGGTCGGATGGAGGGATGAGGGGAAGAGAGGGGAAGAGAGAGAAGGAGAGAGAAAGAGAGATGAGCAGAGAGGAGGTCCCGGAGGACTTCTCTGTTACCTCTTGCCTTATTTTGGGGCAAATAATGAGACAGATCCTCTCTGCTCCTCTCTTCCCTTCATGGTCAGACCGAAGGACTGTAACAAAATAGCTGCACTACCAGAAGGACATGTGTTAATACTTTGTCTCAGAGTTTGGAAATAATGAGGAGACATTGCTAATAATTGGTTTGTTTGTGTGCTTAAATCTCTGTATTTTGAGTTTTTCCTTGTCTTCCCTAGGGCCTTTTGCTGGTTATACAGTAGGTCCCTATCCATGGGCATTTGTGAAGCCCTTAGTGACACTGCTTGTAAAATGGGTTATACAAATACAATTTGGTTTGATTTGATATCTTTCAACGTAATAGTGCACCTTTGCACTGGAAATTTTGCTTCATTTTGAAGCGTACTTCCAAGTACATTTGACTTGCTTTTTAAACTTTAGCTAAACAAATCATCATCTTTTTCTTGCCCGTGATGACACAACCAAAAAAACACTTGGGCAATGGTACGTTAGAGAACTGTTTTGAATGAATGAGTCATGAGGGCACAAACAGCTTTTGGGGCTTTTAATGTCAGTGTGATGGTGTGAGTGACTTCGAAAAGCTCTTAGTTGACTGGCGGACCAGGATGAATCACACAGAGCTAGGGTGACATAAATGCAGGGCGTAGAGGCACTTGCCAAATGAACAAAACACATTAATATCGACTGCAATGATATCACTCACCCTTGTCTACTTTATGTACTATACAACTGTGCACAATGAGGCACATGCCAACTGCTTACAAATGTACAGTACACTCCTTTCTCTCTCTCTCTCTCTCTCTCTCTCTCTCTCTCTCTCTCTCTCTCTCTCTCTCTCTCTCTCTCTCTCTCTCTCTCTCTCTCTCTCTCTCTCTCTCTCTCTCTCTCTCTCTCTCTCTCTCTCTCTCTCTCTCTCTCTGTCTCTCTCTCTCTCTCTCTCTCTCTCTCTCCACCTCTGCATACTGGATTCATTGTTCACCAAACATGCACGACCTGGCAGCAAAAGACCAGCCTGGGAGATATCTTAATCTGGCTGCTCTTGTTTGTGTCATCTTGTTGTCATGCAGACTGTGACACGTGCAGCCTCAAAAACATGTTAATGCATTCAGTCCTCTGTCTTGTCCTCTCTGGGTGGGGTGGCACCCCAGCCCTGCACCGTTTCCTGTCCCCCAGCTACATTTGTCCTGTTTTGTCCTCCCCCCCCCCCACACACACACACATTACCACATTACACCCTACCATCATCTTTGAAAGGTGCAATGTTTCGAAAGCTCATCTCTGTCTCTGTATGTCTGTCTCTCTCTCTCTCTCTCTCTCTCTCTCTCTCTCTCTCTCTCTCTCTCTCTCTCTCTCTCTCTCTCTCTCGCTTTCTCCACTCCAAGCCAAGGCCTTGTGGTGGTATTGATTAAAGTAATGTCTTTTTCGTCTCCTGCCAGCACTTTTCCACTGGCCGCTGTGAGCTGAGAGGAAACAGTAACAGGGAAACGAGGAAGGCTTGAGCTTGCAGAGTGGGGGGGGGCAAGGCGTCACACCACTGTCCCTCATGTCACGGAAATGTGGATCCTCCTCCGTACCACCATTACCCCCCCCCCTCCCCCCGAGGCCCAATCTGGTGTTCTGTCACATTGTGGAGCTGTCTTGCCCCCTCTTCCAAGCCCTGTGGTCGCTCAATGTTCTGTACATGTAAAGGAGGTGGTTTGGTGTCACTCAGTGTCACTTCTGCCTGCAGCCCTGGATCAAGCTTTCCTTGATCCCGAACAAAACACTGAGTGTGCTAGCGCACAATTCTCATGCTTTGTAACCTGGCTGAAATACCTGACCCCTCGTTACGCGTCCTACTACCTCTCCCACTGTTCCAGCCTTCACGGTGGGGGGGTTGGGGGGAGGGAAGGAGGGGAAGTGGTGGTGGTAGGGGGGAGGGGGGAGGGGGGGGTTGGGGTCCTGGGAGGTAGGACCCTGTTCTGTGCCTGAGCGTAAATCAGAGCTGTATGGGCTGAGTCAATAGCGCCACATCTGTAACAATAAAGCAGGTTAACGTGGAGTCATCTCTGAGGAGCACAGCTCACACTGGGGGAACATCTGGAGAGGCATTTGGAATCGCCAGCAGTCACTCACATTCTCTCTCCTTCTCGCTCCCTCTCCCTTCTTGAGAGAGGGACCATGAAGGGATCCTCTTGTTTTTCTCCCTTTAGATTTCCAACACCATCCAGGTTCTCACTCATTACATTTTGTGGCCGCCAAAACGAACATCCGCAAGACATGCTGCGGTGAAAGCATGCAGGTTAGACGAGAACCGAACCTGTCTTTCAGGCATGCATACCAAATGTAGAAGTTGCACTTTAGCCTTTGCGAATGAATAGATGGTTATGCTGTAAGGTGCGACAGCGCGCACGATTTATTGCGATTATTTTGAAAGTGAGCAAAATTCGGTTTCTGCGGATTTGCTGCCGTGCGATGAAAATTCACGCCGGACCGAGTTGCTCCCCATCTGTGCTCCCATTCCTCCACTTCTTTGCTCTTTTTCTCCCCATGTTCGATATTCCCTCTTCTCTTCCCTCCTTCTCACAACGATCCCCCCCCTTCCCTTTAGAAGATGTCAGCGGAGATTGTAAATAAGCATCCCCTACACAGTGCAGACAGGAGTAAGTGCTGATGTTGCACCAAAGCACAGCTGTGGAAAAAAAACGAGAGACCACAATCCAATAAAACAAACCAATCAAACAGCAGAGATCCAAAAGTACTGTACCACAAGTAACGTTTCGTCTGCACACATGATGTCACGCTCATAGTCTGTCGTAAAAGGGCTGTAAAATCGGACGCTGTTCCGTGTTTGTGCTAATTTCATGAACGCGATGAGTAATTCAAGAAATTGGCACAGCCTTACTTAAGTGGGAAATGTGATTACAAAATGTGAGTGAGACAACGCTGGGAATGATGTGAAGCACAGACTCGGATGCGCAGTCTGGCACTTTCTTACGTAAAATATCCTCGGAGGAGTCAAAGGTAACACGTCCTATTACATGCAATGTTTGCTCCAGAGAGAATAGCCATTTTCGGCCTTTTTTCTGTAAAGGCAGAAACATCACAAGGTGAAACGGAAAGCGGGGTTAAGGAATTAGGCCTCCTGTTGATTCTATCAATGCTCCTCATGCTCCCCTGTGCCTCTAACATATTCAGGATTGGACTAAGGGCCCGAGGCGTGGATGGTTAAGCCGGGGTGAAGCCAAGACACATGTGCCTGTGTGCCGGACTCCAGATGCCGGGTGTTTTTGAATGCCGGTGCCTTCCGTCTACTCCTATGGCAGTCTCTGGATTCTAAGCTGGCAGCTGCTTGAAGGAAATCGTCATAGGGTTTAATACAATATGGGGTACAAGAGTCTGGAGGGTTTGGTGGAAAGATCTTATAAAGCCGATGTATGTATTATTTGCTTTGAGCGGCACGATCTTCGTATGCACACTAACAAGGGTACTTCTCCAAGCGTCTCTTACTGCTGTACTTTGCCTATGGGTTCAGAGTTCATGGGAGGAGCCAATAGGGGGAACCAAAGATACTCATTCTCAGATGTGTAATCCATTTTGTTCGAAATAGGTGTGGTTGTTATGCCAGAGCAAACAACATTGACAGGGGGCCTAGTTTTAACCCTTGTGTGGTGTTCACTTTTGATACCCTTTGTTACTGTTTGGGTCAAAATGACCCAAGACATTATTGGCGGATTTCAAACAACTCAAGTGTAATAATTTACATTAAAAAAAAATATATATATATTGTCTTAACCTCAAATTCGAATATGTATGATTAATGTTTGAACAATAAGGGTTCAAATAAAAAAACATGTTGTGTTTCTCTCAGAATCCTAAGTGAGAGACTTAGATACTTGTGACCTAATCTGGTATGTCACTGAATGAAATGATTTGATTTACTGAAGTTCCCAGCGAGGCTGTTCAGTATAGTTTCGCCTGCCAGGGCTGTGATGATTTAATGGGAGTATTTAGCTATTTGAAGTTACTTGCTCACAGTCACTAACTAAGATGGTGTCATTTAGAGTGGGAGGCTCCGTGACAAAGCCATGGCTTTGAAGTTTCTTTGATTATCAATTAGAGAGACATGAAGTTACGTGTGTGTGTGTACCATGCGCACATATGTGTATCCCTGTGGCCTGTTCGTCTGAAGGGTCGTGGTGTGTGCTGTTGGTTGGGCGGTTTGGGGGGAATATTTCACAAGTTGTAGCGAGGGCTCTGAAGTGAGAGACCCACATGTAATTAGCCGTAACCCATTCCACAGAGGCCTTACTCTGTCACTTTACAAAGTTGAGGCCATACAGTTTATCTACAGACATTGCTGTGAATGGAAAGCTTGAATGGAAATGGTTTGAGGAAGGCTTTGAACAGGTAGGAGTTCTTCTCTTCTTGGGTCTCAAAGTAAACCATCAAAAAACAATGGCAGACAAGAGTAGTAAAAGGTTGAAGACGTGCATAGGATTTCTCATTAGTACTATAGATCTTGTTTCAGAGGGCTAATTAGTCCATTCAGTTAAATACACTCTCAATACACATTTAGCAGCTGCAAATTATTTTCTCTATAATTTATTTTTAGTTCATTATGGAGTATCAAATTAATTGACTGTTTTCATGTATATCTGTTAATTTAAAATAATTAAGACATCCCACTACTGTGTAATTAGCTGTTATATGGTGTTCAAATTAAGCTGGGGGAATAGTGACACACACCTGTTTGTTTAATATCCACCAACGTGTGAATTGTTTTTCCTTTCTTTTTCACTGTGGGAAAATATTTTAAATTCGTTTTTTTTTCCTTATTGTATTTTGAGAGGATTGGGTAAAGATTGTTGGCAGAGCACAAAGCACACACATGACAGTTAGCTGGCTGAATCGCCACTGTCATCAACAGATAGCTCCAATGTCACACTAGGCGTCACATATTGCAACCTATTGAAAATAACAGAAATCCTCACTGTCTGACAGTATGAATAGTGAAGAAGAAGGAAAACAGACTGTCAATGCAGGCTACATATTGTACTGTGAACATATTTCTTTTTATGCCGGTTTCTTTTAAAATTTCTACAAAGATTTTTATTTTTCACAGTATAAAAATGTTCAAAATTTATGAGACATTATACCCACAATCCCCCTGTGCCCGCAGGAGATGTCGAAGGTCAATGGCGACACAGTTTGCTTCTGATATAACAAACTACATATCAGGGAATGAAAACTGCTCCACCATCGACAGAAGCCATTACTTCTCCACTGCATCATCGAATGTAGACACAGTGAGACCCACTTCCTTTGAACAGGACCACTGCCCAATAAATCCTGTGTGAGAAAGCAGAGGAGGAATTTCCGAGAAGGAGAGAACTCAAAATATGTTAAAAAATATATAGATATTTGGCCTGGACTGGCCTCCTTGAGCTAGCATTATCAGCCCACTCCAACAACCAATGTTAACAGGCAATGATTGGACGAATCATTACAGAGACCAATACAGTTATAAAATACAGTACAAGACAGTGTGAACTGTAATCCCCCTCATTTTTATATAGTTTCCAAGTAGGTCTCGTTTCCAGCGTTCTCCGAGAGAAAAGCTCAGTGTTGTGGAGCCCTATTGAATAACGGTTCCAAAGCGAGGTACAAGTAGTAAAGTGATCCAACCCACAACAGTGGTAATCAAGCGTTTAAGTGCTCTCGCCCAATGAGAACCAGCCGCTCTTTTGAACTTTACGTGACCTCCTCCGACCTCACTGCGGCATCGAAGCCTCATGCTCAGGGGTGTATCAGATCAACGTGTTGTTTTTTTCACCCTGGCAAGATCACCCTCGCACGATATCACGTCTACAGTGTGGTCCAACCCGATATCCAACACAGAGAGATTACATAAACAGTAGTGAGACATGGTCAGATCAAAAGATATTTCGCTAACACTAAAGAGGAGATGTGGGGGAGCAGAGTTTAGCTTTTGCCGCGAGGTATCAGACGACTAAAACCATTGCCCACCTGTGATTCAGTAAAGTTCCAAGGCTCGATACTATCGACTTATCGTTTCAATTGGAGGGGCATGTGCGTATGCGTGTGTGTGTAAGCAGAGAAGTGTGTCGTTTGTTTTAGTGTGGGGAAACAGAAGCCCGGCAGGTGGTATTTTTTTTGCTGTTTTTGTGTGTGTTTCTTTGTCTGATAGATGGAAACGGGGCTCTGCAGGCGATGTTTTTTGTTGTTTCGTTTGTGTGTGAGAGGAAACGGCGCTCTGCAGGAGGTATTTAGTCAATAAGTGGAAGAGAGAAGTTGGAGTGATTTTGCCCCTGCTCAGTCAGAAGGTCTAGCTCAGCGGTAGGGGCCAGAGCCCCTGGGGACAGCTGCGGAAGGGGTTACTGAAAATTCGGTGTGTGTCTGTAATTGAGAGTGAGGAGTGAGTAGAGGTTTCTGGGTGTGTCTGTGTGTGTGCCTGCATGTGTGTGCCTGTGTGTTTGTGTGTGTGTCTGGTTTCAGAATCCGTCATGTGTGTTTTGGCCTCATGAACCTTCTTCAGCGAGAGCACTCGAATTCTAGATCTCGAGGAAGATTGTTTACCAGAAATTACCCTACCACGTATCTGTTAGTCCATTTAATCAGGTGTGGAAAAGGAGACCTTCATGTCCCACTTCTCAATGTTTTATTGAAAACGTTAACTAGCTCTCTAACCTTGACGTTAAACATAACCCTGGTACATAACACAGCTCTGAGTTAGTGCCTTTTGCTGTGGAATTTCCCTGCCCTCATTTCCAAGTCCATCAACATATAAAATACATGGTTAAAAAGAAAGTTTTGCAATAAATCATGTGGTTTGAATGCTAAGGCTTGGTTTGTTTGTAAATGGCATACTGGATTACCTTCAAGATTTCAAAGAGTCCATGTCTAGATTTGGCTCCAGGGCCCAAGCTATTTTAATAGGTGTTACCACTGAGTAGACAGGCCGCTGGCTGTGGATAAGCTTTCCCTCTGCCAAAAGAGGTGGCTTAGTAATTGTGTGTACCTGAGCTTTAATCAACACCAGAAATATTGAAGAGGACATCCGGAATACTGGGGAACAGCTAAGGCTTTGAATGCAAGGACTAAAATGTACAAGCCGAAATTATCTCAGACATTCAGGGCCACTTACTGTATATTGTCGATGGACATATATATTTTGGGCTGTAGAGAACAATGTTAGTCTGTGGGTGCTGATGACATTTTAGTGACGAGTAGTTATGATATAACCCATTAGCTTCAAGCGCTGGATCTCATTCATTTATCATTACCATGACTTCCCAGTTTAGGAGCCATCTATATTTGAACTTTTGAAATTGGTAACTCAGGTTCTTATACCATCATAAGCATCGCCTGGAAGATTGAATTGGTATTCAAGTGAAAGGTTTATTGAATGATGGGTGATGCTTGTTAGAAGTGTAACGGGGTATATATGTCAAATATGTGTCATTAGAGTTGATCAACATGCATTCTTGACGTTCATTGTCTATGTAAATGTACACAGTCATCAGCATAATAATATATCAGACAGTGAGTCATATAACTTGACTCAAGAGATTCAAGTATGTGGATCCATATATATATGGAGAGAGAGATAGAGTAGGGGTGGAGAGAGAGAGGGAGAGCGAGAGGGAGAGAGAGAGCGAGAGAGAGAGAGAGAGAGAGAGAGAGAGAGAGAGAGAGAGAGAGAGAGAGAGAGAGAGAGAGAGCGTGAGAGTGAGAGAGACAGAGACAGACCGAGTATAAAGCCAACAAGGGTGGGTGCCTGTGTGGGAATGGTCCATTGTGTGAAGCCATGGAGGACGATATCATTTATGGAAATGACAAGAATGCACACACAGAATCTTCCTGCCTACCAAAAAGATTTATTCAGTGTGCTCCGTTTTTTGGCCAATTTTTGCGCATCCAATTCATCATTCGAGGGAGAGAAAGCAGGAGAGTGGCAGAAGCATGCGAGCTAAGCACACCACTTATCTCCTAGATGGATTCTACGTGATGAGCGTTCATCCACTCAGTCCAATTCCACATTCCCCACAGTACCATTCCTACACCTGAACGCTATCCAACATGGATGCCAAGATCCTTCACAGAATATACTGTTCATCATTAATCCTAGAAAAGACTTTCTACAACCAAAACAAAACGGGAAAAAAAACAACCAACGATTTAGAGGCATTTTCTGAGTCAAAAACCTGACTCAGGATATCTTCTGAACACTCTTGAAAGTCACATATCAGCCGGAAATGAATAAATGCAGATCTGTGAAATCGTCGCGATACACCGATGAGTTTATGGCACCCTGAAAGAGCTCACTTTACAGTGACACTCCATCTCTGATGTCGAGGAGCCGTCACAACATTCGACAGCGCCTTGACGGCTCAGCGGGATGTCTTAAAAAACCTCTTTGTTTACCCCAGACAGACGATGGTGCGCTTTTGATTTACATCGAGAACATGAAAAAAAATAATAAGAAAAAACCTGGAGAGCCCCCCCCCCCCCCCCCACGGAGAAACAAGCCCACGAAGATCTGACAGACACTTGAGATGTTTGTCTTGCGTCTTTCTCCAAAACACTGATCGGTTTCTCTCTCTCTCTCTTTCTGGAGGAGTTGGGGGAGGGTGGGAAGGCGGGTAAGGCATTTTGTTTCATTTCTGGGGTATGTCCACCTAAACAGTTGGCATATACCACCCCCCCCCACACACCCCCCCGCCCCTTCCCTCCCCACCCAACTGATGTGCTTTGTAGGAGCCGTTTTCTGGCAAATGTCACATCTGCATAGGACAGACAGAGAGCGGGGCTGAGAGAGTTCAGAACTGTAATTTAATCTGAAGCTCAGGAGAGCTGGCTAGGGGTGTGTGTGTGTGTGTGGGGGGGGGGGGTCGGGGGGGGGGGGGGGGGGTTAATCTGGGGTTTGGCGGGGACTGCTGATCTAATTTCGGGGGAGGAACAGAAAAAACAAAAGCATGGGGGAATGATGAGAATGTCACTCGCTCTCGTTAGCTCTGGTTCCTCGTACGGCAGGCCGCCAGAAATCCGTCTGCAAGACCCAGTGAAGGGGCTATCATGCGAGGACTTTACCGATTAATCTATTTGCTTCGGACAGTTCATGTACTTGGATTAAACGTGAAATGTAACTTGGTTGTCAGGCTCCCAAGACAGTTGGGATGGTAACATAACATATTACACTTTCCAAACCAAACCTTCAAAGTGAATGTATGGTCTTGAGACAGCCGACAAATCCAAAGGACTTACTCTGAAGTATTTCCCTAATGGCCCGTTACTCAGCCAACCAGAGGAGGTGAGATATGTGCCCTTGATCTTATCACTCCAGAGACAAGCTAACCCATATGTCTCTAGGATGCTCTGAGCCAGCGTGTCTTCTCCCTCTGCTCTAGCCTGCTCCAATAATGTCTCTAGTCAGATACAGAAGAAACCAAATAGGTTTTTAACCCTTTGGCTCGCAGCCATACACCATAAAACCTGTCTTTGGCTGCGGAAGAATCATGGGCGTTTCCAGGATGGCGTAATGAATGGGGGGGGGCATTAGGTTTTACTTCTTTAAACATCATCAATATCTCATCCGACTGACACATGAAAGATCTTAAGCGAAATACCTGAATAACCCTTTAAGAGATTTGCTTGAAGGAGTGATTCCTTTTAACCTTCTCTGATATATGCTGCTGGATTAGTTCGGGCTGCTACTCTTTGCTCCAGTGCTCTGAGGTTTTCGAGGAGCTTAACTGTACAAACCTAATACTGGTACGGTGTTCTATTCGTTTTAACACATCTCTGACGGAATGCCATCGAGATACGGAAGTCATTGGGAGAATCCCAAGAACTGCACTTCAATTTGGCCAAATATATGATGACAAGGATTATCAGTTTGGCACTGTTTACTGCATACCCATGTATGACTTCAGTTCAGTATCAGAATGCTGTGTCGAATTTGTTCTGCAATAGCATTGTGCAGGTTCCCTCAAGTAATTTCGTAGCTTCACAAACTAAGGGTAAAGGGTGAAAAGTGTGAGACAAAAGTAGGAGACGTTCAGATGGTCAGGGAGACAGGTAGCCAGGCAGGGAGACAGGTAGCCAGGCAGGGAGACAGGTAGCCAGGCAGGGAGACATGTAGCCAGGCAGGGAGACGGGCAGCCAGGCATGGAGACAGGTAGCCAGGCAGGGAGACAAGTAGCCAGGCATGGAGACGGGCAGCCAGGCATGGAAAAAGGTAGCCAGGCATGGAGACGGGTAGCCAGGCAGGGAGACGGGCAGCCAGGCATGGAGACAGGTAGCCAGGCAGGGAGACAGGTAGCCAGGCAGGGAGACAGGTAGCCAGGCATGGAGACAGGTAGCCAGGCAGGGAGACAGGTAGCCAGGCAGGGAGACGGGCAGCCAGGCATGGAGACAGGTAGCCAGGCAGGGAGACGGGCAGCCAGGCATGGAGACAGGTAGCCAGGCAGGGAGACGGGCAGCCAGGCAGGGAGACAGGTAGCCAGGCATGGAGACAGGTAGCCAGGCAGGGAGACAGGTAGCCAGGCAGAGAGACAGGTAGCCAGGCAGGGAGACGGGTAGCCAGGCAGGGAGACGGGCAGCCAGGCATGGAGACAGGTAGCCAGGCAGGGAGACAGGTAGCCAGGCATGGAGACGGGTAGCCAGGCAGGGAGACGGGCCCCAGCCAGGCATGGAGACAGGTAGCCAGGCATGGAGACAGGTAGCCAGGCATGGAGACAGGCAGCCAGGCATGGAGACTGGCAGCCAGGCATGGAGACAGGCAGCCAGGCAGGGAGACAGGTAGCCAGGCATGGAGACAGGTAGCCAGGCAGGGAGACAGGCAGCCAGGCATGGAGACAGGTAGCCAGGCAGGGAGACAGGTAGCCAGGCATGGAGACAGGTAGGTTGGTGCTATGTTGAAACAGCAGACTCAGAGAGTAGGAAGACATCGTTAAGGCTTACAGCAAACATATCTTCATTTTTTATTGTGGTCACCTACACACACACTTTTACTGTATTACCCTCTTGTCCAGTGGACCAGAAACACCACGTGTCATGAATGTGGACTCAACTCTTTTTCATGTTCTTCACAGAAAATGAGCCAAAGGCGGAGTGCTCCAAACGAGACAACACATTTACGTATCATCTTTTTTTCTTTTGGTAAACATGGGACATGTTTCCCACAGACCCTGGCACCACACAAGGGTTGCCCGGGGAAAGACGGCACAGTCCGTTTGTCACAGAACCGGAAGAGGGGTCATGGCTGATAGCGTCCGTGCTCAGCCGTGCCCTCTCTAAACGCTTCAGATATCCCTTTGAAATGAGCGAGACCAGGGAGACCTCGCTCTAATGTCTTCTGACTGAGCGGAGAGCAATTAAAGGCTGTTCTACTCTGAGGTACATGGGCAAAACACATTACCGCCCCCCCCCCCCCCCTCTCTGAATGAACACCGGCCGGGAATGAAAGGAAAAGTGGTGAGAATCCTGTCAATTTGGAAGTGCATCGAGACCCAGTGGAGAGAAATGAGAGGGGATGATTGGAACCAGCACACCACCCTCACACACACACACACTCTCCATGTTGTCCTCCTTCCCATCCCTCTATTTTCCTCGAGCTAGTGGCACAAAAACACAACAGGACAAATCGTCCCATTGAGCGATCATCAAAACACAGATCTACCCTCTTTGTTCGATTCCCTGAGCTGATTGGGAGAGTATGGCTTTGAGTCTATGGCGATTACAATCCAAAAGTATTAATCAACGACATTTTTATTTTAACCCGAGTTGGGTTTCCTCTGCATGTAAAATTGAAACCAGTCTTATTGACTGCTGATGTTGTACGCCAAGATTTGTGTCTTCCAGAAATATTGAGGTCCTGAACACAAATCCAACTGGATCGTGTAAACATTTTCTTGCCTGTAGAGCACGTCCTGTGTCTTTATTGTGCTGTTAATTTACTGTGAACTCATACACAGACATACTTATATGGAGATTGTTTTGGGCTTGTGGGCATGTATGTGTCATTTATGTGAGTGTATGTATACATATACTGTAGTGTGTCTGTTGGTGAACCACAATGTCTCAAAGAGGCATTTTACGTCTCTTAAAGCCTTTGTCTCAGAGAGCAGTTTTGTGTGTGTGTGTGCATGTTCGTGTGTGTGTGCGTGTGTGATCCTCCTTCTGTGGCTTCCAGATTGTCAGAGTGATGTCAGTGTTTTGACATTGAGATGGAGATTAATGGCTGCGGTTGTACCAAGGACTACCCACTATTATTAATAAAGCCCCGAAATTTAAGGCAGCCCTCTAGACTGGCCCTGAGTCCTCTAGGGACAGAATAGAATAGAAGGGGTGAAAAAAATACAAATAAAATGGCTGTCTGTCGGCCATCTTGAGGTATCCTCTATCAGCCACTGTCTATGAAAATCCAATACTTCTTCCTGTTGTGGTTTCAGTCTGTCGACACTGGTCATGTATGAACTTAATCTTTCGCAAAGGTACAAGGCCACAGACAGGAGAACATTGGAATTGGAATATCTCTATGATATACTGGGAATATCCATCAGCATACAAATAAATCACAATGAAGTTACAGCTGGCGTGTTAAACGGACGTACAATTCGGAGCAAGTCAAGACTGACCGTGGAAAATGTGTTTGCGAGTGGAGCTTATAAAAGTTGAGAAAATGACACAAATAAAAAGTGAGAGGGCCGGGGGATATGTCAAAGGAAGTTAAATGTATGCTGCGGCCATCACCACAACAAATCATGCAAGGAGTCAGAAGACCCAAGGATATGTCAGAGCTGGCCTATAAACTCCACACCACCACAACAAATCATAATACTCCAGGACCGCACCACTAAGCCAGCAAGAGCGGGGTGGCCCGTTTGAGCTGGTGAGAAGTCTGCAAATGTGTGCATTTTTGTTTGTGTGTGTGTGTGTGAGTAAGCTGGACAGACAGAGAGAGAAGGCGCGAGATAGGGAAAGACAGAGAGAGAGTGAAAGATAGGGAAACTGACAATAAATTGTTATTATGACAGTGCGTAGGCATGTTATATAATAGTGAAATATGTTTGTGTGGATCATGCGATACATTGTGTGCGTGTGTGAATATATGAGAGAAGGAGTTGGTGGGTGAGACTTTAAGAAGGAGGTAAGGACTCCCTGTGGCCAAGGGGCCAAACTTTACAGCACTCTTCCTAACCACTCCTTTAAATTTGTTCTGTGTGTCTCTCTCTCTCTCTCTCTCTCTCCTGTATGAATGCATGTCTCTTCTCTCTCTGCTCCTCGCTGTCACTCTGGGGCCTTGCGAATGTGTCAGGAAGCTGAAGGCACCCAGAGAGACCTTCCTGTGAGTATTGGGCTTGGTGGAAGTGATTAAAAAAGGATCTGGGTGGAAGAAGGTTGTTATCACTGCATTTGATTTATCACGTTCAGCTGGGAGAGCGTGGGCGCTCCAAAGAAATCCATAAATTTCCAGGTGTGCGCCGCGGAAAAAAAAGAACCCTTCTTCTAGGAACAGAAGCACACCCAGGCCCGCCTACTGGGCCTTCCGACCAGCACCACCACCTCCATCCGCTGCTCTTTGAAGCGAGGCGCTGTGAGAATGGCACTTGAAAACATTAGGACGATTAGCTACCATTAATACCCAAGGTGACATGAGAGAGGCAACAGGGGAACACAGTCGTGGCCCAGCAGTTACCAAATAAACACACTGGGGGTCAGTTCTCCTTCCCCACAGACCAGACCAGAGCTCCAGAGGTCTGAGTTGGGCCTGGAGGTGTGAACGAATTTGACCTCCGCTTGAGGTTTTCTTGAGGCAGTTCTGAAGATTACTATTAACTAATGACTGTGCTTTTTTAGTTCTCACATACGGTGCAGTGCTCAGTACCACAGATGGGTGAACATGTTGAAATACACATGCAAAAACAGGAACAACACACACACGCCATAGGAAGCATGATTGTTGATGCCTTTTGCTTGTGCTGCAAAGATTCCTTTGGTCACTTTGATGGTTCACTGTTGCTTTGTTGAAAGTTGAGGAGATGAAAACCAAAAAGTCACGCTCTTGTCTTTTGAAAGAGTCCAATGTGTAAATGACTATCACACATTTCACCATAAATGACACAAACAGTTCCTTGCATGCATGGGAAAGGAGTTATCACGCACTTTGTGGAATACAAGTTTTGGAAAATACATCTTATTAAAGATGATATACAGTACTATAAAATGATTTGTGATGTCATTTTTCCCCCTCAAAATTTTACTCTGTCATTCTCATTTAAGCATGCCGTGGTTTCACAAATTCTGGTTTTGTTATCTGTACGTGTGTCATATGGAACCCAATGCTTTATCAGAACACACTGTAACAAAGCAAGTACATGTCTAGTTGATCCTTCCCTGCCTCATTCTGGGGTATCTGATGGACGGGATTAACTGGAAGGTCATTCTCACCCTTGTGAAATAATGAGCATGCGATTCTGTCAGGAGAAGCAGACAATATTAAGAACAAATCACAGATGTCTCACGGAAGAGATACAAGCATGCAGAGGCGGGTGATATATCATGTTTTTGGATGTGCGAGCCTCTTTTGATTCGGGTCCAACTACAACACAGCTTGAGAATGACGTTCGCTTACACCCGGGGCTCCAACTGACAAACAGGTCAATTAATGGATCCGTAGATGACGATAATAGAAGACCGTGGAGGTTTGCCGTTAGGGGAAACCAGAGAAGACCGACCTAGAAATAACATTCGTTCAGAGCTAAAACTGTTCGATTTGGTGAACACCAAGAGACACACCTCTTTAGTGGTTTTCTGCTGCGTCGTTGGACTACTATAGCCAAAAGCTTGTGCCTAACCTCATTACCCTTCCATCAAATGCTTGTCCTAATGCGTAGTCAACTTTGATCACATTTATGTTACACATTTAAATGTCATTCCATTGACCCACTGTGAATTTCAGAGAACTGGCTTTGTGTTTAAGATTCAATTTGTGTCTTTATTTCAAACGAGGAAAGGACCAACACACGAAGAAAATGCCAGCGTCAAAAAACATCTGACAATGACCACAAAAGGTAAGCAGTATATTTAACCTTGATCTCTGGGAGCGCTGGAAAGGGAGTAAGGGAGTTTCACTTCCATTAGTAAGAATACACCACTTTATGGAAGGAGACAGGGTCAACAGGGGAGATTTAGTTACATTATTGAGGAGCTTGCTCCCCAAATGGCTCTGGTGTGGGTCAGGCCCGACTATTAGCTTACATTAGGCAAGAAATAAGGGCAGTACCACCAGTGACACTGACGTGGGGGGGGGGGAGTGTTGGGGGGGGGTTAGGTAGGTCAAGTTCTCCGCAGAGACAGCTGCAAACCATAACAAATGCCGTTGTGCAGACAAAGGAGTGACGTCGGGGATCTCTCAGATCCCAGGGAGAAAACCAAACGAGCGTGGAAGGATTCTTCAGGGTGGGAACGTCAAAGTCCCTTCAGTATGAAGGGTGCTCTGTTGCCATGTCCAAATGTACCGCATATGTTGCATATGTGCAAACAGATGGCCACACACACGCACACACACACACATCACAATCTGCGTTCAAACTTTCTGCCCTGCATCTCAGTCCATTTCTTTGATCACAAAATTAGACACAATCACACATAATGGCCTTGTTACCATTGTAAGACTGGCTAACAATATATGCTCTGCCTTCATTAATTATCCATTAACATAAGTATGAATACACGTAGATTGTGGTGCTGCTACACCATTGAGTGTATTTATTGTGATGTGTAATCCATTATTGGTGTGTATTTTGCTTGAAATATAATATTTGTGTGCTTAGATTTCAAGTCCACACAAGGCTGTTACATATTCAAGAAATTAACAGCCTCCACTTTAAAGTCCTTCAGTAAATCTTTGGCCTAAACAGCACATTTATTTTCCTCTAATCTTCATTTAGACATTTGGTGTGTTGTTTGGGGGGATAAAACATGAGTGTGTGCACTGTATGGGAGTTTCTAGACAGGCATCTGGGGGCAGCCTGCATGTGACCACATGATGACAGGACCCGATGAAGTCATAGTAAACAACGAGCCAGTCCTCATTATCACCGGGTGTGCTTTTGGATTCCCTTCCTCTGGTTTCAGAGAGAACCTGGTGTTTGTCGATATCCCAAAGACCCAGCTCCATCTGGATTGGGACAATGTTGTTATAGCAAATCAATACTGAAGTTCAGAGCGGTGAATTGCAGGTCGACAGTTTCTGTCTACATGCACTCCTCACAGCAACCAGTTCATCATGAAAGTTTTTTGTATATTTTTGTTTTTGGAAATACACAATTTTTAAGGCATTTCTGTTTTTTTTGGAAAGAGAATGTGAAGAGGAATACGAACTGTATGGGACACAGAGAGAGAGAGAGAGAGAGGGAGAGGGGAGGACAGGCAGGAAATGGCACAGGCTAGATTTGAACCCTGGGCCCTACGGAAGGCCTTAGCCAGCAGCTTAACTGTGCCGCCTGAAAGTCATATTATGATGTTTGTCACACCCCTTCCTTTCCTCAACAGAGCTCGCCTACCTCGCTGAGCGATTCAATAGCCGTCGCACACGCTACCATTTGTTGCCATGTTTGGACAGTGCCACACACACACTGCCCTAACACGCTCTCCAGCTCTCTTTTACAACATATGTAACACAGCCACAAACCTCTTTTATCACTTCCTCTCGGCAAAGCCTGCCTTTCAGCCCTTCTCATTAGGCGGTGAAGGGAAATGAAGAATCAGTAAAAATGCAGAGCTTCATTAAACACTGTAAACCGTATACTTAGAATGACAAAAGATCCCGTAAAAACATGCTGGAGGAGTTCCAGAGAACCTATTTCATTCCTACAGCTGCTTGCGTGTACCCCGAGCGACAAATCACTTCACTACAGTTCACATTTGCAAAAGACAACGACATAAAACATGCACAGAGTAAGTAAAATGGCTGCCGCTGTAGACTGCATGATTATGGGGGAGGGGAGGGGGAACAAATAATGTTCTCCAGACTTTTGATGTTACCCATACAGTACTGTCTGAAAACCATCGTACTACAATAAATGCTCTTTTTGTTGTTGGATAGTCTGAATATCTAATTGTATAATCTGTGAATTACACCTGACAGGTAGTGAGTAAAATCGATTACACAGTCTCTGATTTAGCAAGGTTGAAAAATAATCTGGTACAGTGGTATGAATTTGTCATTCTCCAACAGCATAAATGAACTGAGACAGCAAGGAGAAAACACAATTTGAGCAAGGATAAATAGTAGTGTCTCTGTGTGTGTTTTTCTCGGATATGATTGAACCACAGACGAAGCCCAGCACTCAGGAAACTGAACCAGAGTATTTAGCTTGGAAGGGTGAGGTGCTACAAGACCGCTAGAATGCTCAGAGAGCCGGCGCAACGAGCCGCCCATAAATTCTCACCCTCTTTGCTCCTTCGAACACAGGCCTTATCCGTTTTCCACATTGCAGGAGATGAGGTCTTTGGTATGGAACTTTAACTTCTCACCCAAACTGAAAGTAATTGGAAAATCATGTATGCGTAATGTCTAGGTGTACTTCAAGACCGTTTTCGTTTCAATGAGTAACAAAAATAAGACACAATACTGATATTCCCTCTAGCGGTATTACACAGCATCCAGGGTGTGTACATAGTCGGCTATTCATTTATTTCAGTGTATTTTTTATTTTCATTTAAGTAAAGCTACGCTGAAGCTCAAGTTGCCTTTCTGCCCCTCCAAACCTTTATTTCAAGCATATCACCTAAATCACTTGTGGTATGCTAGAAAAACAGGACACCTCGTAAAACTCCAAAAAGCCCTCCTGTTTTAACGGACTCCAGGGAGACTGAATCAGACCTTTTGTAAAAGAGCACTTGTATCAGATTGAAAACGGTGAGGGGCAGGGGGACAGACAAAGTTCAGCGAGCTTTATATTGTCCTTTCTGACTTGTTTCAGGCCCCCTAAACTTATGGGGTGATATATATTGTGTCCTCGTAGCAAACACTGACAACCCACAAGCCTTGCTGCCTCATGGCCATCAACAGTACCCCAAAACTTGACTCCGTGAACAACGTTCATTTGTGATGTGCATACCGTGAGTCGCAGGAGTCAACCGACCTATAGTCGATGTTAAGCCCCTCCCCCTCTCCTGCTCATCGGTATACGGTCTGACCTTCAACCTTTCAATCTTATTTACCCAGATTAGAATGAGGTCATATTGAGGAAGGGAAGACCAGGGAGAGAAAATGGATGAAAAAACGGAGAGAGAGAAAAGACGATTAAAGAGAGAAGGGGGTCAATGCGGTAACACGGCAACTGGAAACGGTTTCACTGATGGCGTAACCGTGTGAGCCACTTTGCAGTTAGCTCAAATTGCATCGTCTAATTCCTCGAAAAGTGTGGATTTGTACGGGATTATGCATGCGTTTGTTGTGTATGTGTGGTCCAGACCCTTTGTGGTGCGAGTGTCAGAGGTCACAGTGTCGTGTTGGTCACGGTCTCTCCGAAAATGTGAACAGTTGGCATTGATGAAGGGTTGAGGTGGTCGCTTCACCTCCTACACCTGTCACTGTGAACAAATGAACATTAAACAGTGTTTTTGATTGTTTGTGATGTAAGGAAACGTGTTATTACGCCCTCTGAATCAATCAGAGATCTATGAAGTCAACATTTCCTCATCCTGTGCGTTTAGGCCCCCACTTAACACATTGTCTGAATAATTGATCTTAAACCAAACGCTAATCCTAAACAGCCATATTTTCCCAATTGTCCCAAACCATACCATTCCTTTGGTCACACTGGGTCTTTATTACAAGTCAACAACCAACATCAAATTCACCCTCAAAGCATTGTGAACAAGGCAAAATGGGACTCTTTCGTTCAATGAATTGACCATGAAACATTCCTCAAAACCATGTGATGCTGGTCCGTAGTGAAGCGCACAGTTCCCTCCTTGCACTGCAAAGTTTAATGAGGACGATTCAAATGTACTGCTGATTAGACTTAGGTTGCATTGGGTGTTAGTCAGAGGGCTAATGTGGTTTCCAGCACTTTCAAATGCAATTCTTCTTTTCCAGACACAGCAGCTAAGCAACGGCAAGATCAAAATGCATAATATTCAACTAAACCATCACGCCGAATAACTTGAGGAGGGAGAGGGGCAGAGTACTTGCTTTTGTACTGTGGTTTTGCTTTTGCTTGGTGAAAACATTGCTGTGCCGTTGGCAGATTATTATTGTCATCACATAATCAACCCCGGCATCTGCGACCTTGCATCAAACCTTTTCAGAACTCGCTGTCGCTTAATGCTTAGCACATAGATGAATGTGCCGTCGGAACGCAGATCAATACCTTTATAGCCCATTGAGAAGAATGGAACCAGACTTAAAAGCTTTGTATGTGATTGAACTCAACCCTTAAGGGCTTGCTGTGCTGTCGTCTTTTTCACATACCTGCATTCCTCACCACAGTCAAGACGATGGAAAATCTAGTGTCTCTTTTTGTCGAACAAAGCATCGAGAAAGACGTCAGCCAGTATGTCTGATAAAACACCTTCTCACTTTAGTCCCACAACGTCCCACATCTTCAAGGGTCGATGAGGAAAGGTGGCTCCAGTCAACGTCACGTCACAGTGGACGGTTGCGCACACACACTCGCGCGCTCACACGCACACACACACTCACACAGTCTTTGTTGATGTCTCTCACAGCATCTCACACACCACACAGAAACACCACACAGAAACACCACACCTCCCACGCTGAAAAAGCAAGCTAACATACAGCAGATGCCCCCCTGCTCTGGGAAAATGCAGAGAGGGAGAACGGGGGAGGAAGTGACGGCTAATGTTTTTTCTTTCTACCATGCCAGTTTTCTTTATTTTTCTGCAGCCTCGCCAGTCCTGTTGCGGACTGTGATGCAGGGTCCCAAGGGCCAAGCGGTGAAATGGTAATGTGGACCATCTGACACCTGTCAAAACAGCCCCGTTAGTCAAGCATCGAGACCTGTCAGCTTTGCAGAGGAAAGTGCTAGGCAGCCACTCAATTTCCTTACCCCCGTTCCTCTCTCTTTCTTCTCCCTTTCTTCCGGAAGGTACTACCCCTTTTCTTCCGATGTCTTTTTCTGCCTTCACTCTCAATCCTCCCACTAACACTTCACTAAATGAACACTTCACACATACACACACACACATGTACACACACATGTACACGTGTGAGGGCACGCTCACGAAACAATATGATACCATTCACCACTGCTGATGAACTGGAGATGCAGAAGAAAACAGTTCCCGTCGCGGCCTATGCCAATACAGATCTATTCAATTACCGCAGACCTATTTGTTTATATTAGTTTGCAATCTCTTTCCCAGCTCAGAACGAGAACCAAGCCGTCTTGTTTTGTGTGGTCTTTCTTCCCTGCCCTGGGTTCTTTTTATTATCAAATATAAAACAAAGAAACCCTATTAAGGCAGAGAACGAGCCTAACATATTGTGCAACTGTAAAGGAATAAAGAGACTGCTGTCAGCAAACATAACAGTGTTGCCTAATCACTGGGAAGTTCCAACTGTTTCAAAGTGGAGTTTGGGAATGCAGTCCTGAAACAAATTACTTCCTGACAACCCAAATTTGACAGCCCAAATGAAGATTAATCATGCTAATGAAAAGCTATTGTTTTATATCACCTTCTCAGGTTGTCTAAGTCCTGAAGCGATGCAAAATCACCTCATCCACCACTAAAGAAGAAGAAGACAAGCTTTTAGATCGTACTGCATACGGTAGGTTTAGTAAGTACTACGCCATATTAAGACTGCAACACGACTAACACAAGACATTTAGTGAACTGAGAAATGAAAGCATTTAATTCCACCCCGCCCCCATTCTTTCCTCTCTGATCAGCTCAGTTCATTGAGGAAAGGAACGTGGCAAACGGGTGTCGGATCTCCAGCCCTCTTCCAGATTTCCAGAAAGAGAGGCTAGCCGTCCCCAGATCGAAACGGCTGGCTGGTCCACTCGCGAAAGGAAATGGTTGGAGAGTAAAAACGAAGGATGAATCAGAGAGCGCTCTTCTCCTTTTCATGTCTTATTAAAAACATGTCGTCCGTAATCTCCCGCATCCTGCTTATTAAGAATCCTCAGCTTTGGCCTGGAAAACTTGCCGCCACCAGTGAGACCAGAGAACCGGGCTCCAATTGTTTCCAGTGTACAGACATTAGAGACAAAATGAGTATCAGACGGTTGCTCTTTGGAGAAAGTCACCCAATGTACTTACGTTTTTCTTTTTTTCTCAACTCGGATTGTTCCCACTCTTTTTCTACGTGGCCATTGTCACAAAGATAGCACAGGTACCGCAACTTTCCATGTGGGAAACCACCTACCTTTACATAATTTGAATTTACTTTTCGCAAATGCAATCTTTAAATCCACACTGAATTCATGGATGGTATACCAGGTGGATTCGTGCTTCCCCGTGTCTCAGCTATCCTATTGTGTTACTGTCTTTGGACACCCATTATTATATTGTACAGTAGTGTAACAGCACATCTATCTATCTATGCATCTATCTATCCATCCATCCAACCATCCACCCACCCACCCACCCACCCACCCACCCACCCCACCCCTCTCTCTCTGTATATATACCTCCTTCTTCTTCTCTCTCTTTCTGTAACAAAGTGGTCCAAATACTGCGAAGTGTAGCCTGCCTCGTTCATTAGAGCAAAAGAGCAGAAGGGAGTCTGGCAGCAAACTGCCAGCTATGCAAAAGAACTTGTGAAGGGGGGAGGGAAAGGCCCGGAAGAAAAAATGATCATTGAATTGCCTTTAGCTGGACATACCTGTGGTTCCCACTTCCTTCACTCCTCACCTCCTTCCCCTTGCTGCTAATGCCACTCTTCAGCTACGCAGGAGGACAAAATGGGCTTCTGCAGCCCAGTTATGTTCGAGCACCTGCCTTTCCATATCTGGATAATGGGCCACGGCACTGTGATAAGATAAGCAGAGAGGCAAGGGGTGGTTAGGAAGTAGTGTGGGAAGAGAGTGGAGCACACCAGCACGTCGACGCTTTTGTGAAATCACTCACTACTGAGGGGTGGGCTATTACTGGAGGGAGAGAGCGAGAGGGAGAGGGAGAGAGAGAGAGAGAATTCAACTCCTACACAAGTGTTGGGGAAATAATAAACGTAACCCCAATCAAAGTTAATGGCGCGGTATTAAACAACGTTTAGCGAGGAGAGTGAGTCGACAGCTGTGGCGTCTCGTGTTTAGAGGCAAACAAGACGTCATGCTTCTGGACGTTTTCTGCTGTGACAGAGAGAGGAGAGCGGTTTTGACCGGTCAAGAGTATCAGCTCTATGCTAGCACAGAATGTGAAAACTCATCCATAAATACGTCAAGTTTGAGAGAATAACTTACTTTAACTTCACCACTGACCTAGGTTTAAAACCTAGACACCAGTGTGTGGGATAGCAATATTTGAATTGGCGCGTTGCCATTGTATCACACAGGGCTCATTTTGCTAAGAATATTCCAACAGAATTAGACATGAACAAATGACTGTTTAACCACTGTTACCAAAAACAGTCAGGCAGTGTACCATGTCAGTGAAGCCAGAGCAGAATGTATTGTTTACCCTGTCGTGTCTTTGAAACTAAGTCGAACTAAATACCTCTCCATCTGATGGCGCCACCCAGATCGGAGTAAGCCAGGCACAGTTGTGTGTTTCCAAACTCGGTTTTTCCCTAATCACAGCTGAATGTCATCTCCAGAACACCCAGGGCCTCTCCTATCTGCTGGATATTCCTGGACTGGTGTTGGTCACCGGGGCTTCGTAAAGGGCCAGGGGGAAGGGCCTGAGGATAAGGGAGGAGCAGGACAGTTGATTTTGGCTCCGGTCGGCATGTTGCTGAGGGGAACTCGGGCTGTCTCACCTGGGTTGAGACACTGGAGAAGCAGGCCCGCAGCCAGCGAAGCGCCAACGCTCGTTTCCAAAATAAACAGGTGCTGCTGGAGATTTCTCCCGACGTCAGACTATCCCTCGACATCGGCCAGACGCGAACACTCATTAAGGTGATTCGGACGGTCGTAAACAGTTATTAGGGGGCTTTTCTCTGGCTCACATTGGCCCAAAAGGCTTACTGAGCCTGTCGAATGAAGTGGCAAGCGGACAACTTTCCACATCTTACTTAATCGCCGAGGCTCTCCGCGACGACTCCTTTGGACTGATTCGAAAATAGCATCGGATAAAAATAACAATGGGGACGAAAAGAAACTCTCCTATTGACCGTTGCTCTTAACTCATTTGCCAGTGTTCAAGACTCGACCAATGACGTGCTATTACTGGGTCACACAAATACATTATCCAGCTTGAGAACAATACATGGGTCATGCATTTAAATGGAGGTGGGTTTCAAAGTCAATTTGCCATTTTATACACAGTGTATTCCTCTACAATATGCCAAATAGTTTCCAGACTTTGAATACCTCTTGACCATACCCCCATTACCTGTCAGTTTCTATTTAGGTTTTGGACCAGAAGCCATATTATTTTCCACTATAATGGCATGATCGCTCAACAGGGACTGTCAGCAGCCTGTAACATGTTTTTTTGCTCTTGGGCTGTGTCCTTGTCTCAACAGACAGCATGGTTACAAGCTTCATTGAACAAAATGTCTGCATCACAATCATCCGAATAGCTTTGTTTCTATATATGTATAAATGGAGACGCCGGGAAACCACTATCTGTGGAGATGCACTGGCACTGAACTCTAACTCTCACGGGATCATTAAAGCAGAGCATGCTGGGATTGCTACTGTGCCCCGCTCAGTGCATATCTTTAACCAGAGTGGCTCGACGCATCCTCTGCCACTTTGGCATTTGACCTCCATCGTGACATTGCAAATCTGCAATTTGTTTTCGCTTGCTTTTTTTTACCATAAAGCCACGGGCCAGCATATTTTCAACTCATTATCAGTGGAGAAACAACTTCTCTGATGCTTATGCATGCAAGCTTTTAATCTGAATTGTGCTCTCACTATAATTAAATATGTTGCATTCAACGCACTACAGCTGAAAATAAAAAATAATTCTATTCCAGCATTCATTCAGAAAGCATTCATTTAGGCATTGACAGTTGTAATTAACGTTTTACATACAGAAGCACAGCACAGACACTTTGATAACGTCAAACCAAAAGGTATTTGACATCTACTGGAGAAAAGAAAGTCTGTCACAGCTCAATCTGTCAAAGCTCTGGTAAGATCAAATGTACTTAAAATCTCGCTAGACAAATGCTCCCTCTCATTCAAAGCTGAAAATCCCTGGGTCTCTTGCAAATGATAAGCCTGCCTTGTGGAAATAAAGAAGAAACTCGTAACATTATTCAGAATGTCATAGGGCAAATGCCTTTAAGGAGATGAGCATAATGAACAGTGACTTATTTCCAGTCAGGCAAAGTTCAGAGAGACTGAATCTGCAAACGTACTGTAGCTTGGTGTGTCATTAGGGGCCTCAATCATCTGTACACCGATCTGATTTGTTGAACTCTCGATTGTCTAAATGTGGTGAACTGTGCGCTGTTGAGTCACGGTTGTAGCTTCAAGAAATGTGTAAACAAGATGAACGGCATAACTAAATGCAAACATTTCTCTAATTTCACGCAGATTTGCTGTCGGTGTGCAAACAGATGTGGGGCGACAATGCCTCCATTGTTTACCCAGTGAAATGAATGACTGCAAAAACCAAGACCACTTTGCGCTCCACCACTATCTGTCCAGTTTCCTGAGGCGTGTGTGACTGTCTGTATGGTATCTGTAGAGAGTGTACTCGAGAGGAATTTTTCAGCATGTGTTTCTCAGACGGGTTCTTGAGTTTTGAAGAGAGTTCAAAGTTTGGCTCCTCAGTTCTCCCCGTAGAAATAGTGCCCCATCGTTAAGAGGACACATTTGGTCTCCAGATCCCTTCAACGCCTGAACCACCCAACCCACATCTTCTAATTAAGGGCCTGCAAACCTTTCCCCAAAAGCCAGAATGAGTGTGCCTCCACTTGGAGACGCTTCTACTGGGCCCCCAGGCTCTGCTGCCTGTGTAGGCCTCAGGGGGGCACTGACTCACTGAGAGGGCCAGCGAAGCAGACAGACCACAGCTCATAGGGGGCTACTGTTTTCACCAATCAGAGCCTTACCTTCCTATAGCCGGTAGCATCAGGGTCTACTGGTCCCACAAATTAAGGGGCAATTAAGCTGTTGAAACACTAGAGAGATCAGAGGCATGTTTGCTGGAGTGGAACCCATTCAGGAGAGGGTAGCATCTTTGAGTGGGTGGAGGCATAGACAGCTGACCACCACGAGCGCACAGGAGAGATATTTACTGTTTGTGAAGGAAAACAAAGCGAGCGAGTTTTCCCTTAAAATGGGCATAATAAAAACCATTGGAGTCGACTGTGTTTTGGGCGTCACCGCAAGATATGCGCATAGATAATGCCGTCTTAATGATGGGAAGCGCACTCCAACTCAGCAGGGAATCCTTTGCTCAAGCCGGCTGTCAAAAAAAGAAGTTTTGCGTGAGGAAAGTTGGATGGAATCAATCCAGCTGAGACTCTCAGCAGCTCCAAGACATCGTTGATATTGTTTATATCCGTGCTCATTTCCACCGGCCTGTCAAGAGAACGAACAAAAAAACAACAACAAATAAATAGACGGGGGGGGGGCATGTTTCATCTTCTCTCACTGGCGTTGGCCCGATTCTCCCTCGACGGTAATTCAATGCAAATCTTCCCGAGCAGTCAAACTGTTTCACAAATGAAAAGAGGGGCTTTATGGATTAAAATGCAATTTGCCACAGCTAATGAATACCGTCTCGACATAAACATAGGAGTGCTTAATGAATGGCTGTTGTGGGAGGGTTAAACGCTGGAAGCTCAGAACCGCGCCGAGCTCTTTGTGGAGGGGGGCCGTCTGATGTTTACAGATCGGGGCCTACTTGCAGGGGGGTTTGGGTGTGGGGCTGAGCTATGCTGGCTAATTTAATTTTCGATACGTGTGTAACGATATCTGCCTGTGCACATGTGGTCTTGTTTACTCCGGGTGTTTAAAAAAACGTGTTTGCATACGCAGAACTCGGTGTGCGCGTGTGTATTCGTGTGTGCTCATGGCTCAGCGCACCCTTGTGTGAGTGTGTGTGTGGTCCCTGACCAGATAATGTTTCATTTGGGAGTGCTATTCCTAGTTCTGTGCTCACCTACCCACAAACTCCTCGACCTAGCCCCCCCCCCCCATCACCCCACCCCACCCCCCAGCCCCAACCTCCAAGTCACTGAAGAGTCCCACTAAAACAAATGAGTTAATTAGCAGTCGATTAGAAAAGGTGTTAAGCGCCTGTTCGGGGACCTGCGTGTGTTCTGCCTCTCAGCCATCAAGAGCAAAGCTATTTTCCTCTGTGTAGGAAAAGCAACAGTGCGTTGGACAGACGTAACTGTCTAGTTAGGGTCCTACCCAGACTCATTTTTCTGCATTTTCTTGGCATGCCGAGTCCCTTCGAAACAAATTCCAAAAGGGTCTGAAGGCGCTTGCAGTGACACCAAGATAGCATGTGTTGATATATATGTGTGTAACGCTCAGCAGATTCACCCAGGGAGAAAGCCTATCCCCCAAGTGTGTGTGTGTGTGTGGATAAGAGAGACACTGTTTGTCTGTCTGTGTGCGTGCGCGAGTGCATGTTTGTGGATCCAGATCGGGAGCTCTCGCTGTCTATGTGTGTGTGTCTGCGAGCGTGCGTGAGTCTGCGTAAGCCGGAGGAGGGGGGGGGGGGGGGGACGGGTTGGTGGAATGGGGAGACTTGTGGCGTGGCTCGACTGCTTGGCGCGGGGTAACGCGGGCTTGTTGCTGTGGGGTTGGAATGCATTTCCTCAGCGTTTGGATTTGTTTCATGGAAAATGTGACGAGGCAAAAGCATCGTACATCCTTCACACAGAACGCCCGCTCTCCTCCACTACTTGCCTAAATCTAAACAAATATGAAATAGTCCCAATGCCATTTTCTTCACTCGGCCCTCCAAATAGAACACATTTTTAAATTCACCGAAGTGTAGATATTAGGCATGTCTGGTGCTTAGGGACACTGAGTATAGCTTTTTGCAGTTAAGGAGGAGGAAATTGATTTCTAGGGACAGGTCAATCTCCCTATTCTCTGGGGATGCTTTATTGATTGGAATTTGACCGCAGTTCTGAGCGGTTAACATAAATTAACACCCGTCGACGTGTGAAACCAATCTGTGGCCGGGCAGGGCTTGGCGCGTCCTAAGTAATGACAAGTCTTACAGCTTCCATCTTGAGTTGTAACACGAGATGCCTACGTCTAAAATATTCAAGCCCTGAGGGGAGAAGGTGTCTGAGTTGGAGGTTCTTCAAAGCGAGGAGGAATATTCGTCTTGGACGGAGTGGCTCGCTCCGGTCGAACCTGGGCTTGATCCCAAGCGGGGGAGAGAAACATTCTTCTTGATTTAAGACGATTACCTCGAACCCGGAATACGATATCCTGCCGCATTCGGCTTCATTAGAACCCGAACCGGAGAATCCGATAAGACGTACGGTCGTATTAATTGCAGTATAAACAGATCATGGATCAGAAGTGTTAACGTTTACCCCTGTCCCCTGTCCCTCCCATTCCCCGTCCCCGAGGTGTCACATCGCGAGCTCTTTGAACTGAATCCCAATACGACCGGTGACCGTTTGGGAATGGACACCTTGGGGAGTGGGGGAGTGGGGGAGGGGGGGAGTGGGGGAGGGGGGGAGGTGTCCATCTGCAGGGGCTATAGGCTGCTTGTGGTGGTCATACAAGCATGTGTGTGTGTGTGGGTTAGGGGGGGTGTGTAAACATTTTTTGCGCATCATGAGTCAGAGCCTGCCCCGGCTTAAAATAAAATCGTTAATAGAGACCTCGAGGTTGGGTTGTCAGATGAGTCCGTGGCCAAGACTGTGGGGGGTCCGGTGTGGGCCTCGTGGTTGCTGGGGAGGCGCGGTAGGCGAGGCGGTGGACGAGGAGGGTCGAGGGCGGGTTCGCGAGAAGCCGTCGAGGAGGCCAAGGAGCCATGCCACGCTACACCATGACAGGCATCGGGGTCCATTTGTCTTGGGTGACAGGCCGATGGCGTCAAGTGCCAGGGAGTGTGACATTCCTGGGTGTGTACGGCCACTGGTGCTGCAGTGTGCACTACACACACACACACACACACAAACACACACACCAGAGCCTAGCCTGGCCCCTGTCGCACATCTGGAGGGGGGGAACCCGATACTTTTTCACGGTCTGGGGGGGCCGGTAGGGGGGCGGTTGCGAAGGTGGGGGGTGCAGAGGAGGGCAGGATAGGGGGGATTGGGTATGAAAAGGGGGCCGGGGGTGGACCCTTTCACTTAAGCTGATCCCTCCACGCAGCCCTTTGGCACTTGCACATGCGGGGTCAAGATCGTAAAACATCAGAATGTACAGTTGGCGAGTTGCAGGGGGTCTGAGGGCCTGGGTTGGGGGGTAAGGGTAAAGTCCAAGCCTATTTGTATCCCATATCTGTGTGTGTGACGTGTGTGTGTGTGTGGCCAAGCTTACAGTGTCACCGGGGATGGTGTAGAATAGCCGAGCCGTGTTCGTTGACATCATGCACCGTGAACACGACCCTGTGATGTCAACGCGTTTTTTCTGTGGGGAAAAAATACCTTCAGTTTTTCATTGGAACAAACTGTTTGCATTTGTGTGTGCGCCCCTGTGGGGGTGTGGGGGTTGATGGGGTTAAGGGTTGGAGGGCAGCTGAGGCCTGCACTCACCCGCTCCCCCCCCCCCCCCCCTCACCGCCATCTCCGGCCACCACCAACCAACCACATCTCCCTCATTCATCCTTGTCAGGGTACGGGCGATGGGGGATTTTGTAACGCAAATCCCACATGTGCCACATAAGACACGGCGTCGGCCATTTCCCGTCTCACCCCTTTTTTGAAGGACAGAGAGAGTTCAGGGATTTACACAGACGATGACAATGGACACGTGTACGCCGAGCGCCATGACATATAATGACAAACTTCGCTGTTCAGGCTGGACTTTTGGACGTTCCAGCTGGCATTTCATTATATTTGTCCTTTTCATAACATGAAGCCTCTACAATTCACAATCGTTCTCAGCGTAGGCAGCATCTATCTGGAACCAAAGCTCAGAAAATGGTCTCACTATTTGGTAGACCTTCTCTTCACCGTTCTTTTCTCTCTCTCTTTCTCCCTCCCTCTCTCTCTCTCTCTCTCTCTCTATCTCCCTCTCCCTCTCCCTCTCTCTCCCTGTCCACAGCAGAAGGCCTTGAGACTGCCAGGACGAGACAGGTCTTTAATAGGTTTGTCTCCGGGAGCACAATGAGGGAGGATCGTTGTTAACATTATAACGTATCGATCCGTTCGACTCCATCTCCCAGCGGCCACCAGGCCAAGGCCATTACTCACGGCTGAGGGTCCCTCGGGTGTCCCTGCCTGTGCCTGTCTCCACAGCCTCCCTACGTTTGGGCGATGGAACCTTTCCAAACTCCACCGCAACGATGTTCCAATACACAACCAAACTGTGTAATTGTGTATTGTGACATAGTTGTGGTGGATCGTGGAAAAGGAACAGACTATAATAGTAATTGAAATAATGCGATCATCAAGATAAGTAACCCGAACACACATCTACACAGTCATGAAATTAACCCCTATCATTGCGATGATCACTGAGAAATCCATCCAAACATTGGCAAACACACACACACACACACATAAAGACCCAGTTGTATGACAAACATGAACAGATTCTGGCCCCCACTATCATCAAGATAAGCACTGAGAAATCCTGATAAGGTTAGCCGCAAAACAGACCAATGAAATGAATATCTCCGCTCTTCCTAAGCACAAGAGTAAAGGGAGGAAAAATAACAAACAGGGAGGAGATACCTTGGTCTTGTGATGGTCCAGATGTGTCTTAGCTGTCAGATATTTGTAGCCTAACCGTTCAAACCTGACAGAAAATCCTGTTCAGTGGGTCTGTCTGGGCGAACTTACAGCACAGTGGATCTTCCTGATTTTGAATGCCTTGTGATTGCTGTGTGCTATAGCTTTTCGTCAAGTGCTGGATGTTTTGTGAGTGTGTGTGTGTGTGTGTGAGCACAGGTTGCTCCTCTGATACGGACGTGATCACACACCTCCATCCCCTTTCCTCCACCATCTCACCAACCCTCCTGAATCCCACCCCGCCGTACGGCGAAAGCTGTCCAAACATCCACCGACCAAAGGCCGACGCGATCCATCAGGATTAGCGCATCCAATCGAGCCGGACACTGTGTCCTGGTCCATTTGAAGTCCTGGAGAAGATGGATGAGGAGACCACTCCAGGATCACTGAAGATACCTCCTCCACTCTTTGATGGGTAAAGTCCGTCTGGGCTCCGAACTGATCTTCTGCTGAGTGATGGTATGGAAAATGGACATTGAAATCTGTTACTTAGATATCAATTTCCAAGATGGTCACGCATGACCTACGTGTTGTCTGCTTCCAATTTGACTTCCCCGACGGTTTGCCGTCTGTGAGGAGAATTCACCTGAGGTTTCATTGGTTCAGATTCGAGCTTTCTATTTGTGTCCGTCGAGGCTTTTCATATTGTTCTTTTTTTTCTTTCTGTGGTGTCGTGCCAGAGTTTTTGGTGAGCCGGGATTGTTTTCTTGGCTATGCACATGTATGGTCAATAGTGCAACACATCGAAGGTTTTTAGCATGACGAATTCAGTTAGCCAGCTGCACTGTTCAACTAAAAGTCCCACACCATACTGTTAGTTTCCTGAATTCCACCTATCAGCAGAATAGGGTCATGCTTCGTAAAACTTCCAGTGCATTCTCAGTGTGCCGGGTCAAACTAACCTGATCACACTGTAACGTTTATATGCTCAATCGAACATTACCACGCGCTGTAACCTCGCTGGCCCCATCCCAAGCTCTGTTCAGCATGTAGGCAGAGGCCTCCCATGCCTCGAGAGCGTGTGTGCGTGCTCTCGCACACGCGTGTGTCCCCGTGTGTCTACAGCTCTCTGAGACGCGACGGGCTGAGACGAGCGCACGCGGCAATACCCTCGCTTCCCCCATCCCAATTTGGAGATAATTAAAGGCAATTAAAAAGGAAACACTTTCCCCGACGCTAAAAGCGCGGGCCTCTGAGGGCTTGTTCCGGTGTGCGCTCTTTTGTGGGCCTCTGCAGTGAGGAGGAGGAGGAGGAGTGGGGCTGGAGGGGGGGGGGGGTAGAGAGAGAATAGGAGTTCGTCAACTGAGGAGGAGAGAGCGAGCCGCTAATGACAGGCAGGGCTGCAGAAAGCGAGGGTGGCCTCGTTCTCCGGGAGGTGCCGACGACACCGCCAGAAGCCAGCAGGACGGTTCTCGAACGCCCCTGCGGATTGGGGTTTGAGTTCCGATGAGTCGTCGTTCGGAGCGCTGGCTTACTTTTCCTCTGTTTCAAGGGGATTTCTCACACTTACCTGCAGTCGCTCACTTCAAATGATGACAACAGTTGGGGCCCAGAGCGCCTTTTTTTGAAGCATCTGTTTGGCGTCAACAACATACAGAACCGCCCATTCACGAAGCAATTACTGGAGTCCTCGTTTTGTGCTGTCTCATGCCATCAACATAGACCATATTACACTTACCCAAGACAAGGGCGACTTATCTTTTTCTCTACTTCCTCTCTCTACTCCTTTCTTTCTCTCTACATTTCAGTCTGTCTCCCCCCCCCCTCCTCTCTTTCTCCTGCTCTTTGTCAAGTCTTCTCAGTGTCTCCTGGTGAGACGAAGTGACTGTCCTTGAACTGGAGGAGGGTCACGAAACTCATTTGTCGTCTGATTTCGCCGCGGTCTGCCCGGTCGGTGGCCTCGACCCTCCGAGACGGACGGTGTGAATTTTAATCCCTTGTGGGGGGGGGGGGGGGGGGGGACACCTGAGTGTCTCCCTGCGTGAAGGACAGCTGGTGACGGCTTACACCGTCCCCCTGCCTGCCCCCTGTCGCAACCTGGCAGCACACAACCTCTCACACACACAGACAAGACAATGAGGGAGGGAGGGAGGGAGGGTGAGAAAGGGAGAAAGAGAGAGACAGAGAGACAGGGGTTGGAAAGGAATTTTAAAGGGATATCTGCTGTCTGCAATATGGTTCTGGGCCTCTATAGGCCCCTTTTGGTTGGGTCGCTACCGGCAGCGGTTATCACAGGTGCAAAATATGTATGCATGACAGGAAGCTCCGTTTCGTTGACCTTTGCCCTGGATGCACTACATTTACTGCCTGTGTAACCAAAGATATTCACTGACCTCACTCTCCATTCTCCTCAACTCCTCTTGGTCCTCATCCACACACACACACACACACAAACCTAGACCCCTTTTACCCCAACCCCAACCCCTCCCCCCCACACACACATACAAACACACACATACGCACACCTTCCCATAAACATTCAACACAGAGGCTGTGGTTGAGTGGAGCATTATAATGGCTCAAGGAAACGCCGCTTCTCCAGAAAGTTTTTGGGGGCCTGTCAAACGGAGAAGATTAATGCCCGCGCCTCGGTCCCTCCCAGGGAATGAGGCCTCCACTCTGCCTCTCCTCACCCTCTCCTCCCCCTTCCACCTCTCTCTCTCTCTCTCTCTCTCTCTCTCTCTCTCTCTCTCTCTCTCTCTCTCTCTCTCTCTCTCTCTCTCTCTCTCTCTCTGCCCACAAACACAAACAGGCAGCCTCTTCTCCTCTCCTTTGAATGTGTGTCACATATGGGGAACAATGAGAATTCGAATATGCAGGATTAGTTTCTCATTCCAGCTTTCGCCTTTCAATGTTCAGGTCCCCAATGTCCCCTCATGTTGAAAATGGGTCTGATTAGTGAAATCAACATCAAAAGGACAAGTTAAACTTCTCCCTCCCCCGTTTCTCCCCCGTTTCTCCCCCGTTTCTCCCCCCCCCTCTTTCTCTCTCTCTCTCTCTCTCTCTCCCTCTCTTTCTTCCCTCAGTCTCTCTTCATCCTCTCCATTTCTCCCTCTCCCCCCCTCTCTTTCGTCTCATCATCCTCTCCTCCTCTCTCACTCTCTTCCCTCTGTCGCTCTCTCTCTCCCTCTCTCCCTTTGGCACTACACACATTAGCTTGACGTGAGAGATATCTTTTGTTTTCCTCTCCCTCTCCTCTCTTTGACTCCCCGCCAATGGATGTATTTCACAACGCGGTGTCGTCCGCTTCAGACAGGGGTTTCGACCTTTCTCGGCTCAGCTGCCGAGAGTGGGTGAACAAGGCCGTGGAGGGATGAGCTGGACTTGCCGCTAAAACCGATCCTCTCCACCGTCCTGGCTGTCCCCCCTCTCCGCCCCCGCCCGGCTTGCGGCGCGCATCTTTCTCGTCGACACGGCGTGCGTGCGTCCACGCACGTACCGGCGCGCGTGTGGGCGGGAGGGAGCGGGGGGCGCGTTTCCCTGCGCGAGGACGCGTCTGCGGGCGGGCCGTGCGCTTTGACGCCGCGCGGCGCTCCCGCGGCCTGTGTTCTCCCCGTCGATCTCCCGTTCTCTGCGCGCGCGGATCCTCGCTACCCCCACTCGTCGAGGAGGAACGCGACGCCGACACCTTGTCTGGGAGCACTGTGACTCTCTGCGGCACAGCTGCTTAGAAGACGTGGGGATCGCTATCTCCTTAGAAGAACGCCCCGCATCACACACACACCCCCCCCCTCTCATCTCTCAACTCTCAAACTCTCTCTCTCTCTCTGTGTGGGGTGTGTTCAGTCAGGGAAATCTGGTTTGAACTTCACAACCAGAGAGTGTAAGGACTGCGGCAGCGGTAGAATCCCAGAGAAGACCCGTAGCGGGAGAACCGTGTGAGGGCCCGGATCAAACGCGCCCCTGGAGAACTCAAACACCCCAACCGCTGTGTCATTCCCCCCTGACAGGCACGCACGAAAACCCCTCTGTAGGATGTCTTCTCCCCGGGGGTTTGCGACCTCATACGTCATTTGCAAAGAAGTGACATAAACAAGCATGCCGATTGTGTTGGTTTTGCTGTGCGATACATAGCAGGGCCACCCACTCTATGGACAAATGATGACGCAGTTGGAATACGCGGTGAAGCTTTGAACAGCGGCAACAACAGAACGACTCAAACTCGGGGCTCCTTTGTACAAGAGCCAAACGCCACCCCAATGAAACGTTTCCACCAAGTTTTTCCATTTTTGGAGTTTTTGTTGGCTCGGCTGTCAGTGGCGTGCGATATAGACGACGAGGCTAATTGTGGCCCGCGAAAACGAGTGCTGAGGAACCCTGGGAAAACACGGCTGTTATTCCTAAGCCCTGGCCTAGCACACGCTAGTGGCACTGACCCTTATTTCACAGTGTGTTTATTCTTGCGAATGGAACCAAGGGCCAAACCACTGGGGTTTGTCTCACGTGTGTGAACCAGGCAGTTTTAGATTCTGCCAAGCTAAACCTAGAAGCGGGGACAAAATAGGCTCCACCACCAGAGCAGTGCCCCCTATTGAAACAGACTCTCTTTTACACCTAGGCCTGTCTCTAAGTCCAATGAAGTCACATTTGATTCAAAATTGCATTTTTGATGATTATTCTCTCAAATAGTTAACCTGATGTCTGAATGACCAACCGATAATTAAATGTATTATTGAGGGATGTAGGATTTGGGGTGAAATATTTTACAGGCAAATGGCATAACTGGCTGCTATGCGTAACAATTTGCACTAGATGAGCACACCCAGAGAGAGAGAGAGAGAGGGAGAGAGAGAGAGAGAGGGGAAAGTGGAAGTCTGAATTCCTTCTAACGACTTCAAGCTTTGCCAGAGGCCCGGGGAAGGCAAGCGAAAGCTGGCTTGTATTTCATTATTTTTATTTCAATTTGATTCAATAAATGTCAGCTTGGTTTCTTGAAATGCCTCCTGTCTGGTTGGATTCCCAGGGCAGACCCGTACATTGGCCTCCATTGTACACAGATATGAATATGTGTGCCTGTGTGTGTGGTCCGACTAAGACTAACAGACAACTGGTCGGTAAGCTATCACATCGTACCACCGTGAGCCAGCATCACATGAACTCTAAACACGCAACTCGCGCCATGTTGCCCGATGCACAGGGTCCTGGAAACACTAGAAAGCTTACGTTGAAGGGACTGAGAGACAGCCATGTGCACCGAAGCAACGAAGGAAGCCCCTATGGATTTGTTTACCCTTCGTCTTGTTAAATCCCCATCAGCAACGATTAGCCGCGCTTTGCTTCACCCAACAAGTCTTAGTGTCAAACCTAGGCTGGGGGGGGTGGTAGTTCAAACTGACCTCCCTGGCACAACCGACCCCACTGCCTAAAGGGGTCAACTAGGGTCACGGCTCAGACTCACCATGTGACGAGTAAGGTTGAAAGGTCAAGGCCATTTCCAAAGAGGTCAGGGTCTGTGGCTTGGCCAAGATTCAGCAGGTGGATTGGGATAATGATTGGGGCTTCTTTGTTGACATTCAATAGGGCTTAATTCCCTCTCTCTTTCATGGTAATCCAGTGTTTGGGTGTTCACGTTCACTACAGTGATTTGGAAATGCAGGCAGACACCAAGAGCATGATTGTGAAGAACTAGTCTAATTACAGGGATGGGTTTGTCCTCTGTGGAGCAGTAAATTGTTGCTTGAGAGAGAAAGTCTGGAAATTCCATTTAATCCAACAGTTTTCCATTTATGTATTTTTATTCAAAACAGAAGCACAAATCACAGCAAATGACACACACACACACACACAAAGTACACATATTTCCTTGAGATGTACAGGATCTAAATATTCAGTTCGTTACGATTACATTTTCCATTGACAGCCGTACCAGAGTGGAGGGTTGCCACTACAGCCCTGTGTGTATCCTGCTGAATAAAACATTGCGATGGAAATGCAGGTCGCTTCTTCTGACATTAAAGACAAGGGCTGCATTTGCCTTTCTCCGGGCGTTCTACAAAAACGCTCGCACACACAGACAAAAGCACACACACACACGCGCGGAAATCTAGTTTTTCCCTCCGCTGCCCTCTCTCCCCTCCTCTGTTCTCCCATGTCTCTCTCTCTCTCCCCCCCCATTTAAAATAATAATGCAACACAAGTCTACCAAGGAAAATGAGTGAAAAGACAAATGGACATGTAGAGCCTCCCTCGAAATTCCTCTTCTGGCCTCTCTCCTTTCCTACCGCCATCACCTCCTCTCTCTCTCCCTATGCTCCTCCTTCCTCCTCCCCCTCTCTCTTTCTTCTCCTCTTCTACCTCTCCATGCCCCTCTCTCTCGTAACTCTTTTCCCACACTCGTCCTCCCTGCAGGGGTTACGACTGAGAGTCGTTACATAAGTCGCCAGCGTGGAGATATATGACCAGTCAGGGTTGTGTACAGTACAGCATGTCTGCCGGTCAGAGCTTCTCTATTGCAGCACGTGTTACAGTAAGGATGCATACAAACACGCACACAAATAATCCGACAGAAACACTATGTCGAAACACCTATTAGTGTTTAGCACTACTGGCGTACTTTGGCATTTGAGCCCAGCATTTATCGTCTTGATATTCATGAAACGGAATTCAATTGGCAATACATCCGTTTTCATTATCATATGGTCACACCCCAAGCTATGTCTTTCATTTGTAAACAGTGCTTTCTGCCACAACTAAAAGCAAGAAATGTTTAAAGAATTTGAACCAAAAGTTTAGCCTCCCTAAGCTAGATTAAGTAGGGAATTCATATCAGATCAGTTTATTTGTTTGATTTGACTATTTTCGGTCTTGAAAGGTATAGGCACTCTTTATCTTCCATATATGAGGGATTTTTTGCAACAAAAAAATCATCATATCATACAAGGCAAACTTGGATGATATTTGTTGTCCCTTAGATTTATCTTGATTTGCCAAAACTTAAATCTAATGGTCTTTTGCACAGACTAGAACAGAAGAGGAAAATGTACCTTTTCACAAGTTGTTAACTCTCAGTGAGAATGTTAGGTTGGGGACTAGGGTTGCTACCATAATCACTTATGCTGCTTCCACAAGACAACCATAACCACTCCTTCCAGTACCTTCTCACACACACACTACCCCCCCCCCCCCCCACACACACACACACGTCCATGCTAATCAATCTCACTGTCATGGTTGGCGATCGGTCGGCGTGACTTCTAGCAGATAGCGCCTCTAACATCCTCCTGCATGCAGATCTCGTCACCTCCCCACCGTCCCAGGACTGGCCAGGAGACGTCCACGCACACAGTAGCCTACGTGACACGGAGACACGTTCTCCGATTGAACCGTGAACTTGGATTGTGACATGTTTATCTTTGTAATGCAAATGACGCCTGAGATTAGACCAGGTATCGAGGTGTGAAAGTAAATGTAACGCTTGTGTGTCAACCTAATACTGTTGACACAGTGGTTGTTTTTTTGGTTGTTTTTTCACGTAGGAAGATGACAAGCCGGTTGATGGTTCGTAGTTTTGCTTTCCTCCATCCTTTGTCTTGAACGAGGCAAATATTTAAGATGAGGGGAAAATACTGGAATAATCATGATTGAGCACATTCAGAATGAAATTACTGGACTGCTGCGAGCACATTCATCATCTGAAATATGTAGTCTTCCTGAAGGAAATGAAAGAAAGAACATACCATAATATTCCACCAGATAAAATAATCCCCTCTGTATTGAATAGCAAAGACCAATTTTTCTTTCTAATTAACATTAGCCGAACAAAAGAAAAGAAAAATTGTCTTTTCACAGTACAGAGAAAAAAAGAAGGGATGTCTTTGAACTGTGAGAGAAGCACCACATTTGACGTCCGAGGCGGAATGTGTTGGTTTGTTAACTGTCCTGACAAAAAGGTACAAATGGTTCCGTTTTTATTTTTTTTACAATACATGTCTTTGCTGTTGAGTGACCATTGAGTGACGAAGAGAGACGACCACTAAAATTAGAGGTGACTAGAATGTTTAGGAGGTGACAGACAACACAGGAAGTGAAGGACACTTGGTCAAACTTCCATCCTGTGTGATTGCTTTCAAAGTGAATGCAGCATAACTGTGCTTTGGGTGGCTGTTCTATCTAGACTTGCTGACAGACTGGTCCTGAGACTACAGGGGCTTCACACAAAAAAGTACAAAGTGTCTTTTTGAGGACCATTATGGCTAGCTACGGGAACAAGCAAATCTCAAACACATCAAAAGGCCTCAGGCTAAAACTGTAACCTGGTTTTGAAAAAGCAACCACGGGGTGTATGAATATTAAATCAATTGAATATGTGCATTTTTCCCCATTGTAGCGTGTTGACTGAAAAGCTATTTTTATGTTGAAAATCTAACTTCTGTTCATTTCTATTGCTGGGGTATTGCCACTCTGCTGGCAAAACAGGTTGCATTTCAAAGACAGACCCTCACTCTGAGGTCTACTTAGACATTTAAATCCAAAGTTTTGCTGTGGAACTGTAAGTACATTCTATGTTCTCTCGTTTTTGGCTACTCTCTCTAAATGACACCGAGTCTAATTTAATGTGGTGGGGATGTGTTCCAAAGAGGACTGCATAATTTGAGCGAGCGTTTGTTTTCACTGTGGTAAGGCTATCGAAGTGTCCATTCAACAGTGAGAATTATTCCAATGTCTGCTAGGAGTCCAACAGGCCTCAGTTAGAGGGCAAAGTCTGTATTACAAAAAGAGTAATGGGTCAAAACAGAACGGGGACTAAATTCAAAGAAACTACATGTTGGAGAAGATTTAAACTAACCCCCACACTGTACTTATGGTTCTAGTTAGGATTGGAATGTACAATTTAAAATCTACAATTTGTTCAATAAATCAATCTAAAAGATTTAGTGGAGCGTAATCAAATTGTTTCACAGACTTTTTTTCTCCTGGATTCCTGCGAGCAGTGACTGAAATGATTAAATGCAGTCAGATTGTGTTTGCCAGCAAGTTCGTTTTCATTTACATCATCTCATTTACAATGGAAATTGTAATTGAATCACACCATGAATTATTTATTTGCCTTCTTTTAGGGCAACAGGCAGCATACAGCAAGAGATGGAAATGAAAGAGAAAGGGGGGGGGGGAGAGTGTTAGATGGGAATGGAATTTTGAGGGGATAACTGCTGTCTGGGTTTTGGCGCAGTTGTTTGTGGGGTAGCCACTGGCAGACCTACATGGCGGTTTCGAGAGAGATAGATTACATCATAATCCAGTTAGATGGGACCACATTCTCATTCCAGCTTTCTCAGAACTGAGAAAACCGTCCTCAGAATGGATGAATGGTTTGATGGGCTGACAAAAACATAACTTTAAAACTCTGGTGTCTGGTTTTGCCATGACAGGAACACGATTCACTAAACATGGAAATATAAGATACAGAATGTCATTTTAGAAATAAAGAGCAGGGGTTTTTGCATCCAAGGTAGGGATTGAGCAGGGAGTGAATGCGTTGCCATATTATGCTTGCTATGATAAGATTTACTGACTTGAAAGCATGTGATGAACTGTTTCTCTAGAACACAACTGACCAAGCTAGATCCCAGACAATAGCAGTGATTATTAGGTAGCTTCAAAAGTTATGGCTGGCCTTCATTATGACTCTTTTCAACAAGGTGACAGATTGATTCAGTCAAGTACGTACAGCCCACTTGAAGAAAGCATCGTCAACTACACACTTATCAGAGCATTAGCAAGCACATGCAATTTGTGAATTGTTTATCTCGTCGTCAGTTGATCTGTGAAGATCTTGACTCAACTCAACTTAATCTAGCTGATATTTCTGTGTAAAAAAATCCACCTCTGCAGAATTTCATCTTTCAGCACAAACACACCATTGCCCCATGCCCTCCGCCTAGCAAAGTGTTACACAATAGAATGGCTGCTGCGATTCTGTTCCCTGACACTTAACTTGATTGCGGAGGTGTTTCCTATGCAAGCCGCACAAAAGAGCAGTCTGCATTTTGACGATCAAAGTTTTGGGCTTTTCAACTTGTTGACCTGTACTCCACTTGCACACCTGTTCTGAGCTCCTCGCTTACTTTACCTGTCCATCCAGATAGACCAGACCGACCAGATCGATTCTTATTCCATGATTAAAAGCGAGGATTCAATTTGCGCATTGCTTCCTGCATGGGAACAGGCCTTTTTGTTGTCATTGAAAGAGATAGACAAGATGCATCTTCATTCAGGTCACAAGGAAATAAGTGAACCTAAGATGAGACACATGGGCAATACTTTGCAGATTTCCAAGCTCTCAGATTCAACAGAGCAAACACCTCCAGGGCGAAAGAGATTTTGATCCAACAGGTGTTTTTTTTTACGGAGAGCATTTGACTTAGCAAAGCGCAACGTCTCCCTCAAGAAAAATGAAGTATTGATCGAATAGTGTTAGGTTGAGACAACGTGATCTTTGCAGCTCGATATTGTGTTGTGGGTGAGGGTAAATGCAATCATTGATAATCAAATCTGAGATCAGAAAATTTTTCTGTTATGGGAAGTCTTTTTTATTATTGAGGTCACAATAAACATACTATATACACACAGTGTAGCATCAGACCGTCGAAGATTTGGTGCACATTACCTAAGGAATATGCAAAGTGTACAACACGTTTTAATTCTTAGCTTTATTGACTTTAAAGTCAATAAAAAAAAAATATATAATATTTTTGAAAGTCTCTTTGAATGAATGTGCCATCCAAACCATGACTACCACCGTGTCTATAATGTGCAAGTATACTTCTGGTTGATGAAATGAAAGATTTCACCCAAACCAACAGTGTTGATTTACATTTACATTTAGTAGACGCTCTTATCCAGAGCGACTTACAGTAAGTACAGGGACATTCCCCCCGAGGCAAGTAGGGTGAAGTGCCTTGCCCAAGGACACAACGTCATTTGGCACGGCCGGGAATCGAACTGGCAACCTTCAGATTACTAGCCCGACTCCCTAACCGATCAGCCATCTGACTCCTCAGATTACTGTTACTCCTCCTGTTGATTTGTGATGCTGTTACTGTACTATGATTCTCTGAGTAGCAGATCCTGACTAAGTCCAGACAGAATGATTAGAGCCAAGCCAAGGTGGATAAGGACCACCTCATCTGACTGTGATAGGCTATCCTTGCTGCAGAACCCCTTGTAACTCTCCACAATTATGCAATTACACCCCGGCTCGGAAATGTAATCAGAGCAATGAGAACGGTGGGTGGAGTTGGGGTGGTATGAAAATTCAATTTGTTTTTTTTGTTGTTGTCGCTCTTTCCGAGGATGGGAGCTGGGCGCTACCCCTTTGCCTACCCTCACCCCTCCTAGCGAGAGCCTTTCAATTTGCCAGATTAGCGCCCCTAGCATCCCGCCATGTCACAAAGTGGAACGCCAGCCCCCCCCCCCCCCCCCCCCACTACTCCCATCTACCCAATCTTATTAAGCTAATTAACTCTTTCTCCCTCCGCCAATTTCACTCTATTTCATTTCTCTGTTTCTCCCTCTTCCTGTTAGGTCAGAGGTAGAGTAAAATGCCCCCCCCCCCCCCCCCACACCCTCCTGTGTGGCGGAAAACAGGGACTTCCTCTCCTGGATGTGTCATTGCGGTCAGCTTCCTTCAAATTCCACCTGACAAAATGCTATCAGGAAGGAAGAAAAAATATCACATTCTGTTTCCATGGCAATGTGGTATGAGGCTTGATTTTGGATTAAGCGTCATTTCTCCATGAGCAGATCCTTCAAAGACCATAAAACCTGCTTAACAAAACATTGCTAGTGTGTGTCTGGTAGATGAAAAAGTATTCAATGGATGATGAATGGATTTTGACGATATCAATGATTGCTCTTATGTGCTTGTTTTTGCTATATATATATATATATATATACAGTAAATGTGTACTCTATCTATCTATATATCTATATACACGTTTGTGTGTGTGTGTGTATTAGTGTTAATTTTAGAAAATAAAGACCAGGCATACAGTGGCTACTGGGTAAAATGAAATATATTGACACTTTTCCTGTTCATATCTTAATGCAAACACACAGACAAGTGTGCTTCGGTCAAATTCAGTTAATGGGAAAGATGATGTGCCTTTACCTATTTTGAAGGGAGTGGACAAACAGAGTCCCTTTGTCACAAAAAGAGATGACCCAAGGAATGTATTGTTTATGTGGGCCTTTATGAGGTAAGTATTGTTTAGCACAGAATACATATCCTTTGGGTTGTGTCCACAAATTAGGAACAATTATAATAGTCTGAAACCAAAATTATTTACTTAAAAGATGTGAAAATATGTCTTTACTAGGTTATCCTCTAGTATTCACTTCAAGAAATGCAAGACAGTTTTTCTAAACAACTTGACAACCCCAAATGGTTCACACCCATGTGAGAATGAGGATATGGTCATCAGGGATAACAACTGAATAACATGTAATACACTGAGGTGCCAGTTGTTGGGGTGGAAAGTCAGTACTTGGAAACTATTTCACAAGTAACTGATAAAAAACGCCTCGAAATGTTTTCCAAAACATGATTCATCTTCCCACTTGAGATGATGTCATCTTCAGGGGCCACTCTCCACCACCATTTTGTCTTCGCTTTCAACACCTCACCCACGGTTACTAGACTCCCCCAAACCTATACAAACACAACGCCTTCAAACATGACCGCACCCAGACCCCCACATTCCCACCACACCATCCATTCGAGTGTCTACCACTCTATCCTGTCCTCTGGATCCTGTCTTTTCACGACCCAACAGAGACCTCTGCGAAAGAAATAAGAAGAGAGGAAGGGAGTTGTGGAGGGGAGACAAGGACGAGGAAGGAAGAATTCTTGTTAATGGGCATTGGAGACCAGCTGACAGAAGCCACATTGTCAATAGGGTGTGAAATTCCTGCCTGGACCTCCGTCTGGTAAATACTGGAGCGGGGGTGGGGGGGCGTCAGTCTGTCTGCCCACACCGGCCCCAAGGGTTTTCCCATCATACCCGGGGAGAAGACGGTTTATCTGTGGGCGCCGAGGCCCGACCAATCTACTGCCTAGCACCGCTGACGTTCTCGTGGGTTAGCCGAGCGCTAAGCTAAGAGGCTCCTGGAGAGCATGGGGGGGCCAGTGGTTGAAGAATTGGCTTGTCAACAGTTGATAGCTGTGTGACATGCATTAAATGTTACTGCCTGCTGTTGTTGAGGATGGCATACCACGCCTTGACTTTTCTTTTCCAACATCCTGTTCAGTTCTTATATTGTGAAATGTGCTAAATGGTGGCTGAGGATTTAACATCTCAGACATTGACAAACGTTTAATGAGCCCTTAGAGGTACATTGATAAAGAAAGCGATAAGATGAAACATTAGCTGTCAACTAAATACACAGGTCTCAACTAAAAGGCTTCACAATCTACTCTCTTCATTACACTGTGGCACTGAATACAACACAAGAAACTCCGAACCAAATGTTAATTTGGGCCTGTCAAATGACCTTGTAGAAATCAATTCATACTGTCTTTGGACATACTTTCTTGGACTGGGGTCACATTGTCCTACCTTGAACTCACTGACATATTTGAGCAATAACGGCTTATTAATTAGATCGCATATTACATTGTTCAGAGATGGGACAGTCTTTCGCCTGAAGCTGGCCATCTTGTCTCAAGTGACTACACACAGCACACCGCCAAATCTGTTTGTTTCATCGAGTGTGAATTCAATTTGCGGATCCTCTTTTTTTAATCTAGAACACCTTTGCCCCCAGCACAGAGGAGGAGACTGTAGACTTCTAATTTGGGCGAGTTTGATGAACAGAACAAGAAAAAAAAAGTGAGCAAATGGAGAGGCAGAAAGAGAGAGAGAGACGAGTTGGTGAGGACAGGAGGCGGGCCGCCGAGGTGGGCGACCTTGGCAACGTACGCAGGGAGGGGTTAACAGGTTTTCTGTCAGCACCCTTGGGAAACACACAAATGTTCACACAGAACTGCGAAAGGGGCACATGCTCAAAACAAAATACCAAATCGGGACAGATAGCTTTGTTGAGAGAGAAACCTGAAACACGACTATGGAGATAACAAATAAAAAAGAACACAGCTGACGTTATCAGCGCTTCTGTTCTCCGCTACAGGTTTTTGGTTGTATATTGTGTTTTTGCTCTTTCTCATGCTTGCCTCTTCAATCTGTCTAGTTCCCTAGAGACTTTGGGCAGTCCGGCAACTGGAGATTCACTACACAACAAACACTCCTGCTTTATGCTGAGAGATCTCACTCCCCAGTGAGAAGCCCTTGAGAGCTTGCAAGGTGAAAGAAAGGGAACCAGGTCTGATTTATTCACACACACAGCGGCAACACTTGTGTATTTATTTCTGTCACAGGCACATAGACATGGGCATACACACACATACGCACGCCGTACATATTCTCTCTCTGACACACACACACACACATACTCTCTCTCTGACACACACCCCCACGTAACATACGTACACTCACCTTTCCTGAGCTTATGATTAAGTGTTGCGGAATGTGTTTGGGACTCTAAAAGGAGACGTGCTGGTTTCGACTCCAGGGCAACAACTCATGATGCAGACAGTTCATTCAGGTCCGGGTGGGCGCAGGTGGGGACGCTGCCGGTGTCGTGTTGATGGACAAAACTGTTCAGGCCGACAGTGTGAATGGTGAGGAATGTTTTACACACCCTGTTAGTGACTGACAGCTTGAAGGTGAATCACAGCGGTAAAGACAGAGCACCAATTATACACACAACAGATATTTTGGGGGAGCATAATAGAGATGAATCGGCTTGGGTCATGTCCCACATGTTTCTCATGAAACTCAGTATCCCGAATCCCATATCAGTCATATTTGGGTATTTATTTAATGTAATATTTTCTTATTCAGTGATAAATCATTGTAAACTTTTTTTTTCTCAACGGTGGCCTGAATACAGTTCAATCTACATACAACTCAAATAATTCCTATTAAAAGCAAGGAGCATGGAAATAAATACATAAATAAATGGAGCAAAACTGGGCAGTATGGTCACACGTGCTGTGATATTGTGATGGTGACTAAATCTCATAAAAACCTGGGGCCAGTGAGCACTACTTTGTCTAGCCATTCGTTACTCATTCATGGTTTGACGATACTAAGACTTTCTTTCAACAACCTCTCAACCTGTTGAGTGACAAGCACATTTCTCTGGAAGCAAAGTGTCTCGTAGCAGAACTCCTTCAAGAACGTTTGCCGAGTTGCTCCGGTGTTAGCAAATGGCAGAACGAGAATGAGTGGACCAGGCTGTGACACCCGTGGGTACGGTCATGTTATCTGGTCAAGCTCTCTGTGACGATGACATCCTCCACCAGCTGGGGGGGGGGGGGGGGGGGGGGCAGCCAGGACAGTTTTTCCCCCTGACATAGACCATGACAACTCCCTAGTCACTGAGTAATCCCCCTGTGTACAATTACAGAGGATTCAGACTAAACATGAGACCAGGTGAGAGAATGACAAAGCGTGCGTGGAGGTGAGTGTGTGTGTGCGCACGTGTGTGTGTGTGTGTGGGATGGGGATACATAATGCAGACCTGCTCCCAGCCTCCCACCATAGCCAGTCTCTCCCCCTCTCGTGGAAACGGCATAGCCGAGAGGCCACTTTGAAATACCAGGTGCTCGTTTGGCAAAATCTCGAGCGGTGGGGCTGTTTACATTTCAGCGACTGAGAGGGGAGAAAGTCCAGATGCCCCTTGAGCTGTGCAGAGCATCGGTGGTACAAAGATCAGTCACATCGCCTCGGGTGACAGCATCGCCATTGTGTGTGTGTGTGTACATGTTGGGGAAAGTGGTATATATGCAGCAACAAGAGGGGACCTTGAAACCTAAGTATGTAACAGCCAGTCACAACTTACTTGCAGTAATACCAGGGCAGTTATGTGAAGCTGACCATGTGTTGAATACTTTCGGCCCGTGCTTGTTGCCATGTCCTCTCCGTTCCTCCAACTTTGTGTCGACCTAAACCCCTCTTTCTGTTCTCTCCTCTGTCCCTCTCTCTCCTTCCTTCGCCATATGTCTCTCTCTCTCGCTCTCTCTTTCTGTCTGTATGTCACTTTTTCAATCGGTCTGCTTCTCTCTGCCTCTCTCTCTCTCTCTCTCTCTCTCTCTCTCTCTCTCTCTCTCTCTCTCTCTCTCTCTCTCTCTCTCTCTGACTCTCTCTCCCTCTCTCTTTCTGTCTGTATGTCACTCTTTCAATCGGTCTGCTTCTCTCTCTCTCTCTCTCTCTCTCTCTCTCTCTCTCTCTCTCTCTCTCTCTCTCTCTGACTCTCTCCCTCCCTCTGTATGTATCTACATGTCTTTCTTGAAAAGAATGATCCATTGTTTCCAACAGTTGAGAACTTTAGTGTGGGCAGACAATGGGAGTAGGTGTGCTAGTCAGTTGAGAACTTGTCCGTACGAGGAAGGGCTGGGGGTCTCTGTTGACGTGGCAGACCTATGCTGCATCTCGCAACCTCTGGGGCTGAGAACTGTTTTATTGTTTCATTATGTCTCCTATCAATTTGCTCGCTGTAAATCTCGGCTGTCTCGATAAAATATCACCTGTCAATTTGCTTTCTAGCACCTGCTCCAAACAAATCACATAGCCATTTTTCTGACTGATTGCTTCTTGGCAGATGGATTTTTTGGGGCTTGTCTGTTTATGTCAGCAGGCACAAGGCACATGGTGTTTATGGTGTGTGTGTGTGTGTGTGTGTACATGGGATAGTGTGTGTGTATTCGGTGAATACATTACCTTCTTCTACAGGAATCTTGCCCTTCCCTGGCCCTGGTGATTCTTTGTTGTAACACGCATGACTTAGACACAGAGACCATGTTAAACACTCTTATTGAGCTCAGATATACTGGTACATATATCTATATATATTTAACAATTTGGTTACTTTGAAGAAAGTTGATAGGAAAACATGTCTGGTGTTAATTATTCATTTGTGTGACTTATCTGACGTTACACAAATATGGTCTCATAGTATCTACCATACCTTACACTGGTATCCATAGCAACAATGTTTTAATCATAGAGAGCTGAGAGACTACGTGTATGTCTTGTCCAAATAGTGATGATGTCATCTATGATGACAATATCGTTGCAGCAACACATCGATGTTTCAGCAACCTCAGGCTATACACTAACTGTACTGTGAGTCGAGCTTGAGTCTAGACCACTTTGAAACTCCCAAGTCGGTAAAATACTTGGTTTCTATTCCTATTCACAGCATGACTGCACTTTGAGTCAAGTGTGATACCAGACGGCCTCAAAACATGTTGTAAAATGCATGCGAGTTTCTGGACCATGACTTTACTGCATATCCACAGTGAAATATGTCTGCAGTATGAGTTTATCTAGACTTCCAACTCTTCATACACTGGCCCCAACCATATTTACATATTTGAGTTAAAGGTATATTACATCTGTTTGGTAACTCTTTTTTATAACGTAAAGCATCACACAAATGTACATTATAGATCTATATCCGTATGTAGAACAATTTCTGAAACTATTTACTATTCACCTGCTTTGGCTTACATCCAGTCTTTTGGTAAAATGAAACTTATAAGTCAACGAGGGGCTTTCTATGTTCCTTATGACTGGCTTTACTGTACCTGCGTGTGCTCTGTTAGATGATTGGTGTTAAACACACTAACTACAGCTTAGGGAGCCCTGGACATCCGTTCTGCTGTAGAAGGGCAATAAGGACTGGGCCTCTCTTTCATATGACTATACACACACACACAGGCACACACACAGGCACACAAAGCGCCAAGGCCCAGGCCCACGCAGGCAGGCAGGCAAGCACACACAACCTGTCTCCAGTCTCGCTCAGTCCGTCCAGGTGTCCTTCCACGCCCGTTTCCTCGCTGACCGCAGAGGCACAAGATTAACGACAGCCGGCCAAAGCCAGCCCGCTCCCCTCCCCTCCCGGAACGCGTCCCTGGGCTGGGCCGATTCCTGTTCGTCTGGCCCTTGTTTGGATCACATCAGTCACCAGAAAATCTCTCAGATAAAAGGAAGCCATTATGAATACGAGCGCTAACCCCCAAGATGTGGCGGTGTGTTTCCCATAGGGTGCCCAGACCGGGTTGAGGTCTCTGGTTCCCATTATGTAGCAGTGGGTCACGGTAGGGGTGGTTTGATCATGCAGAGAGCGACGGTAGGGAACCCATGTTAAATGGTAGCCGGGGCTAAATGTAAACCACGTGCGTTTGTGGTTAGGTGTGTCGTTAGGACTGCCAACGAGATTCTGGGGGTCTTTGGGGCGTCTGTGAAAAAAATGTAACCTCTGAATAAACCGATGGCGACTAGAAAGAATGAGTACCTCAGTGACTTCAATTTGGCTTTTCACTGTGATCCAGCACTAACTATATCATCGCCGTGTTTGATGCATTTTTCTTTTCTGAAACGGCGGCGAATTTCCGCCGACATTCTTCACGAGCCATTTCCCTAGCAGTTGGCTAGCATATTGCCTTTGACCCTCACTGACCTACGGTGGAGAGACAGTATTAACCTCCACGGTACTGCCGTCAGCTCTCTAGCGTTGTACCGCGCCTGGGAGACTGTGTCTGTAGCTGGACATGAGGAGGGGGGGGGGGGGTCAAAGGTCAGCCGAGGAGTCTGGGTAAAGGGAAGTGGAGAGGGCGTGAGGGAGACACTCTGTTTACATTGCGGTCGGACACTTTGAACAATGTTATCTCAGACGGTTAGCTGAGCAGAGCAAATCCATCATTCTGTTATTGGTCCATCAGCAGTAATTACTCATCCCACCTCTAGTGGAAGCCAAGCCAAAGAGCTACTGCTAATCCGCTCCGCGCTCAGAGTTTCACCTCAGGAAATCTGAAGGGGGAGATCCTTCCAACTGTGTATTGAGTTCATCTCACATTTTTTTCCTCTCTTTCTGTCTTTCTGTTCGCTCTGCTCGACGGCGTGTGTGAAGTACAATATGACGATGATGGAAAACACTGCAGGTATGCATGAATGTAAAACGATTGTGTTGGCACAAATTTATTGGGAGATATTTCAGACTGGGTCAAGGGTGTTAACCGAGCATGTAAATCTCCAAACTCAGGCATTCCGCAAGACAGGGGAGCAGATCACACTGGGAGAGACCATGCGGTCACAATGCTACTTATACACACACATACACATGCACACAGAGTCCCCCCGTTGGTTTAATAGAGCAAATCGCTCAAGCGTACGGCGTATAGTTTTATTTCTGCTACTGCAGTTACCTGGCTCTATTCCCTTCAAGCCACTCACTCAAAACAGGCCAGTCATGAAACAGTTATAGGATTGGCTCTGAGAGATTGAGGGAGAGGAATCAATGAGGAAAAGATTATCTGAATATTTGACAGAGATAGAATATATATAGAATATATACATATTTAAATATATAAAGAGAGAGAGAGAGAGATAGTGAAAGAGAGAGAGACAAGGAGTATGGCAAATATTTATATAAATATAACACAGCTGACACACAGGTATCCCTCTTGGGGAGAGGGGAAGGAGACCAAAAGACGGAGGGAGCTGAAATGAGGGGTTGATTTACGGGGAAGGGGCTGGGGCCAGACAGGGGAGAGAGGCCACGGGGCTGGCCCTATCGTCCAGCGTAAGTGCTTGGCCGCTGGGGGAGACCTGGGGATTAGGCGCCCTGTTAAACCCTCGCTGTCTTTCCTCCCCTCTGCCTGGGATCCAGCTCCAATCCCCTCGGAGATTCTCCAGAAACACCCCCCCCCACCCCCCACCCCCCACCCCTCAACGCTCCTCATCTGCCTGCCCCCACCCGCGTGCCCATCGCACACACACAAACACACGGACATCCAGAGAAAGCCGATCCTCTCGTGACCGCATCGCATTAGCGCCGCTATTAGGCCAGACTCAGGCTAACTAAAGGGTGGAGACACAGAGAACCTCGGGGGTTTGGTGTGGGTGTGTGGGTGTGTATACGTGACAATATTACGTACGTGTGTGTTGGGGAGAGGGAGGGCAAGAGATGAGTGGGAGATGAGGCGGAGGGGCTTGGGGTATTGGGGAGGGGGCAGTGGAAGCATGAGAAATGTCCATATGGCAATAAAATGTCTGCCACTTTACTTATTGAGTTTCTAATGCAGGCCAGGTGCTTGGGGGTGTTCTTTGGTGTACTCGGCGGACCCCTCAACAAACGGGGAGCATTTTCAGAGCTAATCTCGCCACTTTACGCAAAACAGACCTTTGAGAGAACCAGTTACTATGCTATATAATGCAGGCAATATATGGTTTCACTGTTGCCATTCATAGCCTTGAAAACACTTCGATGTCAAAGCGGACCCAAATAACAATATGTACTATTAAAAACAAGCAAGAAAAATAAAACTGACCATAAAAGTTGCATAAAACCGACCTTGGCCGTAAAAGTGCAGGTCCTACGATATATTAAGTTGGAATTTCCATCCATGCAAACAGCACCCCTGTGTATCTGTTTTTTACCAAACCTATATTTATGGTTTTAACACTCTTATTTTTTTACTTTGACAAACATTATGGTTCAGTCCTCTGGCAGAAGTTCTAATTCTTGTTTAGTTTAGTTGTTCATGCAAAGGGCCATTTTGCTCTGAAGTTCTAGAAGAATCCATTAAGGGTATTCCAGACTTGCCCTTTAAAACGTTCACAACAACAGGCCCACTTTTAAAGATCCCTGCTCCATTCCCACCCACCCCCTCAATACACACACACACACAAACACACACACACACATTTAAGCCCCCCCCCCACACACACACACACACACACACCCCTCCTTTAGAAACACACAAATAACACAGGTGGTATCAAGGGACAAGCTCTCGTTCTCCTGCCCCTCCTCCTCCCCTCCCCAACATAATGCAGACCAGGAGAGTCAAGGCTGCAATGTGGTTTTGGATATAGCCGAGACAATCTCCACCAAAGCTCCTGCAGATCTTCTGACTCAAGTCACCACACTTATAAACTGCTTTCCTTTTTCGAAGTGCCATCGTCGTTGGAAGTCATTGTGGGATTCATACAGACGTCTGACAAATTTAGGCCTCATTGTTTTGATTCATGAAATATCAGACAGCTACAGAAGTATGACCATAAAAATATATCAGCGCCAAAGTATGTTGCATGATTTTGTTTGACACAATCTGTCATGGTGTTCCATTGATATTTCAGTAGCATTCAGCAGATCAACACATTGTGTTGTCAGACTACTTTATTCAACACAGCAAAGAAACATGATACAGGAGGAACACATTTAATCAAACACTGTATCAAACCTTTATTATTACTTGTATTGAATACAGCAACACAAAACACTCAAAGGCTTAAAACTACTTTGTGTAGAATACAAGAGTACAGAGCTGTGTGTTCTATCTTGTCCATATCGTGGTGTGGGTGTAGATTATCGAAATGGTGAAATATGAAATAGCTACAAGGTAAAAGGAGTGAGAAATGGTTCAATCCCCAAAATATATATTTTACATCAATTAAATACATTTTTTAAAGACACGAATGCCAAACATATGTTTTGTACATTTAAATATTCCCTTTCAAGCTCAGGTTGCAATTGCAGCAGAAAGAGAAGGATGTGAAAAGATAAACAACTTTTTCATCTGACTAATTACACTAATTATAAACAGAATGTGGTCAGAGTTCTAATATAGGCCTACTTACACACTTACAATTTAACATCAAGCTTTGGGTGAACTGATCATGTTAGGAAAAGCACAAATTTTGATATGCTATTTTCACAATACATTTGAACAGTACATAAAACCATTGAAAATGTGCATACAGTACAGTAAGGTGCATGTGTAGCTGGTAGCCAATTCATTAAATGCAAATCAAACAATGTAATACTGAATTATGCAATGTCATTGTATAGACTATAGCAAAAAAACATTAAGCTATATTGTATTGCTGGACAAGAATGCAACTTGAAAGGACAAACATCAAGTCAATTAGCACTGGTAGCCAACTGCGACAACGTTGGTGTCCGCAGTTGACCAAAGGGTTGTCTTTTTAGAACTTTCTACTCGTGTGATTCTGGACACCTGAGGAATGGAGAGTGACCCCGGAGATTACAAGTACCTAACCCCGGTGTGTAAACAAAAACAGGGCGGGACAACAAAACGCAAAGCCAAACAGACCTTCCTCAACACGACACCCCTCCCGACTACTATCTCCGGCACTCGCACCTCTGAAGATATGACAGGCGCGCGCAACGGCCTTCTGTCTTTGAGAACATACATCTCTCTATGTTCTTTGCGTTCTCTACATGAGAAAATAAATACATTGTGAAATAAAGGTTTAAGTAGCCTATCAAATATGCTCAACACAATCCTTCTCATAGTACCGAAACAAGTAATACAATATTTGCTAACCAGTAAACCTCCTACCTAATTAATATTGCGTAGGCTAGTCTATTTAATTTATAAAAAGACGCATCTTTTAAATAAATAACAACGTTTAAGTTGATTAATTAATTATCAATTGACTAGTGAAAGGGACAAACATAAACATATTTTAAACATGCAATGGCTTGGCTCTTATTCTTGGCTCTGTAACGTTGCCAAAGAGTAGCCACGAAGGCCTGTGAAAATCGTGTTGTCTTATGTTGTTACATTCTGGAACCTCTAACACCTGTCCTTCTCAGGTCGTCGAGTCGGTACCTTGAAGGATCCATATACTATTCGACGGGACCATTAGAATAAATAAGGGAGATGGGAAAAGCAAGAACTTGGCTGGACTGCAGACAGATGAGCGTCTCGTGAAGACACCTTCTGGAAAGACACTCGCTGACTTTATGTGTGATGTTTGTTTCATAAAATGACTATATTTTCATCAATAAAATAGTAGTGTTGGTAAAATATACTCTCTTAGATGGATAGGCCCATGTAATAATGTATTCGTTGTTTCGAGAAAAAAAACGATTACGGTGACGTTGACTACAATTTAATGACACATATCTTCATAACCGAGGCTCACAAGATAGTTCGGTCTACCATGCTATGCTGTGAAACCTAGATAGTCATATACATTTTTGCATTTTGAGTAATTACATTTAACAATAAAGTTATGTTAGAGATGTAATCTCTATGATACAGGTCTAAAAACCCTCTGAAAATAATCAATGGCTTCATCCATGGATTGGAAGTGTATACAACCTGTACATTTAATTTTACATGGTGCGGAGAGAGAATGTGAATTGTAGGCTTTGACATTCACATGGTTTCAACTTCTAACGCCTTTACTTGGTTTATGACCAAGGCTATTCTTTGAATAAAGTAGGTTTCGAAGTAAGTGTAGAATGATATACCGGAATAAAAGGACTATAAAATCTGTGATGTCAAGGAGAAAGCCTGTTAGTCCCAGGTTTTATTTACTTTGGTTCTCAAAGGGAAAAGAAAACATTTTTTCCCTGATCTTTTGCTCAAGAAAAACACTGCCGTGTGCCCATTGTAAAGCAGACTGCTTTTCAAACGCGTCGCTTCATTTCGCAAACTGATAAAAACAATTGGACACTTTTCCACAGTGATCGCTGTAATGCACTCATTACATTGGAATGAAAACTTCACATTATCGATTGGCTACTTTATTTCCATAAAACAATTAACTTAACAAAGAAGGGAAAACTGCACCATACTCACAAAATGTCTACGACGGAGCTTTAACACGTGTGCAATAGACTATCCTTAAAACTCCTGAAATATGAAACGGCAAAGCATAGAAATCAGTGAAATGTTTCAAAAATATTTACAAAACTGAGCATAAACTTTGTCTTTTAGTTTTCAGAAATGTCTGTGGCGCATCCCGCAGGGGGGCGCTATGCCCCCATTGAAACGGCCGTGTCTTGCCCGGGCTGGGAATCCCGAGTAAGGCTGTGGCCCTGGAGCAGCGGCTTTCCAAGCTAGTTGCGGGGGTGTGACCGTATGAAAGAGTGACAGCTGCTTTAACCATAACCCCTCCTCCTGTGCCCCGCGTCTCTCGTTCACTCTTCCCTTGTTCCTGCACAACCGTTCGTCATTCCATTGCACACACCGAGCGGAGCATAAGCCTTCCACAGACACGCCGATAATTCGCTCAGGGACCTACAATATATAAACCAAGGCGACTTTTTCGGGAAGTACACTTTATCATGTTTGTATGTACGCGTGAACATGCATAACTGGACTACATTATGGTTATGACAGAAGAAGTGCGGGGAATCCATACATCTTGACTACAGAAAAAGTATTTGGACCATTCCCAACGAACTCAGTGAAACGGACCTATATTTCCATTTCGTTTGTACACGAATTCTTACTGGAGATATGCTCTCAATGGTTGCCTACAACTGAACAATTTGTCTTCGGGTTGATTTGGCAAATGCGAGGTATAGACTGACTGGAGGATTTGTGCACGTTCGTTCTTCTCCGGCACGGAAATTATTGAACAAGCAGAGAAGCCTCAACCTGCGCTATCGTCCTTCAGACCCCCCCACATATTACCGTTTTCGCTGCTGTTTTATGGAGGTAACTCTGGGTTTTGGGGCTTGACGCAGCTGGGACTGGGTGCGTGGAGCGTCGGAACACTTCGGATTGTATTCCCCCCTCCATCCCTCTCTCCCGTGGGTCTAGTTTCATGTCCGTGCTGAGTGCATTATGACAATGGATTACTTTCTGGTTCTGTGCAGCCTTACGCTGCCGATGGTGTCGGCCGTTGAAGGTAAGCCACATTTCTACTTATTTTTTTTATGGTAGTTTATTTAGCCTTTTTTTATGTGGTGCTGTTCCCCGGCCTCATATGGTTGCGTGGTTCGAGCTCATTATGCTCTGTTAAGGTCAGTCAACACTGCGCGTAATGTGGAGTAGACCTGTTTGTTTGAATAACATCTAAATTGGTCACAGCCCGTGAAACGTGTATCCGCTTAATTCTACAATAAGGTCTTTTCAACGAATACTTGGCACATTTCAAACCTCAATTCATTCTCATATTTCAAACATATAGGATGAGTAGGCTACTCGTATAGCTTTGCGCAGAAGTCCATGCCAAAGGTCCTCAATACGCATTTAGACATTTGTTATGCATATGCGTATTAGTCATTGGCCAATCGATGTGTATTCTTATCTTTAAGATCGTTCCTTCTCCCTTGTTGGCTGCATTTTCATTCTTGCCTTTAGGAAATTAGCGCAACACTGTATCTCAACAGGGAGTCTGAGTTGTACGTATAGATTGCAGCTCCGATGGTCTCCCAGGCAGCGCCAGCGAAGCCCCAGACTCAACTACTTTCCCTTAAGTCAGCTGCTCGCCTTTTCGGGTTTCGCAAAAGTATAGAATGAATAGCTATTCTCGCCGTTCTAATTAAATACCTAGATAATAATGTAATACCGGATGTGTTACAGGCTATAGCCTATGCATTTACCGAATACTTTTAATGGGTTTCATTATTCACAAATTGGTCTCCTTATTATTCACAAACAAATGTATTTGAACGTAGGCTACTGTTAATTATTTTCAAACTTTTTTGTATGCTGTAGGACTATACACAAACACTGGCGCAACGGCGAAGCAAGTTGTCACTGTTTATTTGAGAGATTGTAACGTGAAAAATAGGCTTTAAACGCTGGATGTAATTAATTATTTAAAGAACATTGTTTCAACAGAATAACTGTGATATTTCACACTTTCCTGTGAATTACAATGTCTCAATGTTTTGTGTTTACTGAAGAACTTGAATATTAACATGTGGCCTAATCCTCTGCATGTAGCCTATCTATCATTGTAGCAATACAAGCTTCTCGGTTGGCTTGTGTTGCAGTTGCCGCTAGAAGTAGGACAGTGTGCCACTGTTTCAACGCGCTCTCTCCTATAGCTTTTTTCCACTTGTTTTGCATGTTGTTTATCATTTCTGTTAACTTAGATTACACAGATATGTTTAGGATGTTTCAATTCGATTCAACTAGATAGCCTACTATTCAACCGGTCTTGGTAGCAGTGTGGCTTAATTATTCAGATACGAACAAAAGACTAACTTATTTCACTTCTAAGATGAAAATGTTTTCATATAATTTTATATGCTAGTGTTTCTCTGCTTGTTAAAGACCCTTGGCATAGCGGTGTAGAATAAAGCACGACTCTTACAGAGGGTCAAATCTTATCTTATCTGATAAGCTTTGTTATTTCATCGGTGTTTGCTATCAGTTCTCCTGATAAAGCTCACGTCATTGACGCGGTATCTTATGAAGTGTAGCCTATGCCCTGTAAAATAACTTGTTCACAAAACCTGAAACACATTTACTTAGTCTATGGAAAAGGTCTGCCTCAGTGTAGACAACTAATTATTCAGAGACGGTAAAGTCGAGATTTCGGGCCCAGAGCAGAACTTTGTGATACAGCTTTTGGCTTAAATTGAATGTATTTCGTTCGAACAATCTATTCCCAACGTAAGTGATATCATAAATTTCCTTGCTGGCCTGGTTTGTGCTAAGCTTTTAATATGGCTAGGTGATTTATGACGCGCCTCGGAGACTTCTCAGAGATACTACAGTTTATGGTGATGTGGGCAGACGCAAAGCGCCCACCCGAGGAACAATACACGGCCATAAGGTCCGAGCAAGGGCCGTTACTAACAGTTTAATGCTATTCTTTCCCCAACAGTACTGTTACGAAAAATGTGATCAGTCAACAATAATCGCACTGTTTGGGCACACAAGATTATGAAATCCTTATGTGAAGTTTTGATATAGGCCCGTGTAGCTTAGACTAGGCCTAAGTATCCACGTTCATAATGATTCCATGGAATGTTACATTATTCATGGGCCATGAACCATTCCTGATGAGACTAGCCTACTGGATACCCTACAGGGCTATTTGGGTGGCCTAATTTTTGAAATAATGACTGTCTGAATGTCAGAGCGTGTACTTGTGGTGAGGAATTGGAGAAACCTGTTTGTTTGTTATAAAACGTGACGGCGCAAACATGCAAACTGTCATGATGTTCCAGGGCAAAGCTATGGACAGACCGTCTATTTGGTCCAATATTGCCGTTTAGAAGTTTGGATATAATATGATAATAACAATAATAGGCTAATGAACGCAACATTTGATTATTAAGAGAATACACTTTCATGCAACTGTAGGCATGTCCATTCACCGTTGCTATCTTTTGAGGGCCTTATAAAGCTATAGTTATTGTCTCGTACATTGTATAAAAAAACGTAGATTCGGTCAACTGCATTTCAGTGTAGGCCTATAGGCTACAAGGATAAATTAATCTTTCTGCATAGTAAATTATGTTTATGATTGACGCTGGTCTGTTTGATGTGCGCAGAACACACAACTCAATGTGACCTGTTAGGCCTCGAACAGCAGCAAAACTGGAACCACTTGGTTTGGTGTTTATTGTCAATCAAATATCCCATTAGAATGCCTATTTCAAAAATATAGGTACTAGGCTTAGTTATGTAGTCATATGGGTCAGCTGAAAGAGCATCACGTGATATCAGATGTTTACATACACTGCTTTGTGGGAATATTCAGATTATTTATTGCAAAACTGATGACTAACGGTCTTGTATTTTCTGAGTTCCAAACGAATCTGTTTGCCTGCGCTTTGCTATTTGTGGTCCTGAGCGTCGAGGCACAAGGCATGGGTCTGAAGCAGTTGATGTTTTTACTGCAAGCGAGTTAACGTCTCGGTGGGCCTGTTCCCGTCCCTGTTTTTCAGTTGGCGAATAGCCTATCACGGTTTCTCACTCTGTCATTCTCTCCTTTTCTCGCTCTCATCATCATATGGTCTTCTTTGGGAAAGCAGCGGGGGCCATTTTGTCCGGCAGTCTTGGCGCTGTGTTGCATAAGGCCCTGGTGTCAGTGTTGTAGGATAACTCTGTCTATACAGAAAGGCCTGTTGCAGAATTGACAGATTTCACTACCATTAGGTCTATAGGTTACCGGTCTCTAGTTTACTGACCACTTGGTTCAAGCAGTCAACGGAGTAACTATTTAGCATTTCTTTCCAAGGCAAATGCTTTCACTAACGTTGGAGATAATGGCCTATATTGAATGGACAAAAGAAACTATTAGATCCGAGGTTAACTTTAACAGGAAAACCCAATTTAAGAGCTGAGTCAAAACAGGGTGGCAAAGAGGCGTATCCCAGAATTAGCTAAATAGAAGAATTGACTGAAGCCAGAAAAGAAAAGAAAAAAGAAAACTTCCGCCACCTTTAGCCTTGTGATAGGCCTACAACAGAATAATCATTAGCCTATTAAAGGAGATGATACCCGATTTTATTTCGATTTTGATTATTTAGATAACATCCAAAGACACAAAATAAAGTGACACTGAAATACAATAATAACAAACGATAACACTTTAAACCCGAAGTTAGGCGTTGGTTAGTGTCATCTGCACGTTTCCATTGCATGACAATTGAAACACATAGAATAAGAGCAATTCTCACATAAGTTATATCTATTATATCTATTCGTCTACTAGGGCTTTATTGCAGCCGACCAGAGAATGAAACGCTGAAGTGCAGCAATTACCAATTCATATGGCAATTTATTAATGGTCGGTTAGAAGAAAATAGTCTGGTGGGAGGGCCTATCAAACTGCCACGTAGAAGCATGTTGTCTGCGGTACTCTCACAGGCTTAAAGATCTTCGACTGAAATAGGAAATTATCAACTAATTGCACCTCAAGTAAATTACGAATTTACCATTTTAATGTTTTGTTTGACATTGATTCATTTTGTATCTGTTCAAGACCAACTACAAAAACCGAACAATTAAAAAACCGCAAATTATTGTATTGTGAGAATTTTATTACTAGTACTAACATTAATTATACAAAGAGCATGAAACAGAAATAATACTTAATAATAATAAAAATAATAATAATACATATATAGCCTATATTTATTTTATTGCAAGAAATATGTTGTAATTATATGCGGCGACTTTAATAACAAGGATTGTGTTCTGAATGCTGGGATCTTGAATTAAACTAGACCCTATTAAGATAATATTAATTCATCATGAGCTATCGAATATTATTGCAAAAGAACATGCAATTTATACATGAACTATCTTGTAAAAAGAAAGAAAGAACATGTATTTTTTCTTCCCTCCCCTGAATCAGTAGATAAGGCCCCAGCCGGTTGAAAGGTCACATGCTAAGGAGAGGCTATGTCGAGCAGATGTACAGTGTCTTTGGTTCAGATTGGCGTAAGGAGCTCAGAGGGGAGGTGGGGGTGTGTGGGTGGGAGGGTGGGAGGGATGCAATTGGAAGGTTGATGGGGGTGGGATGGAACAGGGGGAGCTCTGAGTGGAGCTGACAGGCTTATAGATGCTATGGGACTGTGGAGCACTCATGTGCAGTTTGCTGGTACAGCTCGCGTAAAGCGGCGAGCTCTCTGCTCCTCCCGAGAAAACGTCTGTCACACACCCCCCACTCACCAAAACATGTTGAGGAAGAGACTTAGCCGACCTGCTCACGTAGGTCTGGGCAGTACTAAAGCCGTGACTGTGTTTTCGTCTTCTTTCCAGAATGTTCTAAGCAACAGCAGAGCATACTGGATGCGAGCTTTGTGACTTTGAAATAAATAGAGGGCTAATGGACACAGGAGTGCTTTGGACGCCAACAAGAATGGATAAAGTTTAGCAAATCCGTGTGTGTGTGTTCCTTAAGGCAATCCTCCCTTGTCCTCAGCGCTGTCTTCCTGGCAGCTAATGGAAGGTCTTGTAGAATAGCAGGTCTTTGACACCCGCCCGAGAGAACGCCAAAGGAGGGAGGTGAATGTGTCTGGGCCTGCCCACTGCCAAATCCCCATTGGTCCTGTCTACGGGCAGCCAAGCAGAACCATGGGGAGGGAGGTAGAGAGAGAATGAGAGGGATTGAAAGAAAGAGAGAGACAGCGATAGAGAGACAGAGAGAGAGTGAGAGTGAGAGAGACGTTTGGGCTTGCTTTCCGTCTAGAGGGACACAGCGAGATGGGTGGCGCTGCTTTTTCGGGCCCGTCTGCGTAACCCTTGCCAACCGCCTTGGACGACAGGGACGGTGTAAGCCACCCAAACAGTCACCAGCGACTAAACTACAGGCGCTGGGTAGTTTTACAGTGGTACCAGGCGTCGTTCATTCCGGTCACCTCCTTTGTTTAAGACAGAGAATAACTGGTCTAGTTTGGAATGTTCAGAACAAACTTTTAAAATGTACGACTCCCACACTGCACGTCAAGTCAGTGTGTGTCTGTGTGTCTGTGTGTCTGTGTGTGTGTGTGTGTCTGTGTGTCTGTGTGTCTGTGTGTCTGTGTGTCTGTGCGTGTGTGTTTAAGCACAGGTGGCTGTGCCGCTTGCACTTGGCCTAAAGTGCTTTTTTGTTGTTGTTGTCCCACTTTATTAATTGGCTGCAATGCTTGACATAATATTTATAGCCATCAGCTTGTTAATGGACCCTTCTACTGCGGATGTCCATAAAGCAGTTGAAATGACCATTTTCCCACAAAGACCGGTTCATAACTGCTGGGGCCCCCTGAGCCCTCTGCCCACAGTGACCGACTCACTTTGACTTTTGCGCAAGGGTCAAAACAAGCCCTCTTGACTAATTCAGGCCGATTGCTCACAAACAATAGCCGTCTCAACACAATCAAGCCCTCAGGGTTTTCCTTTCAAGGGCCAAATAAAAATATGCCGAAAAGGGAAGCCAATGTGTGTTTAACAGGAAACACACACTAGTCTGCCACTTCTGCTCGTTGACATACATAAACAGTCACGCAAGGGCACCGAGTGAAGCAGAAATGCGCTTTGGGCCTCGCCAGCAGAGACTCACGGCCAATGTGCTATTCACATGTAGGGCCTGGTGCGCTCCTGGGAGATGACTAACGTATTTTATGGGCATGCCACGTCTATTACACGGCTTGGGGAGAGTTGCTCGGGGAGCGTGGGCGAATGGGAGGCTGGGGCAAGCGCCTTGTGGGCTTCTCCCCACATGCCGGTTTGATCCGTTTACGGGCTCGGCAATGTTTTCTATTTTTCTCTTTTTTTATTTTATTTTTACGAGGTACAGGCTCTCGAAACAAATTTTGTCGATGGAGCAGAATAGGATCTTTGATATTAGTCAGTAAAAATTCTGTCAGAGCGAATGGTCATCGGGACTAGTGTGCCTGAAGGACAGTCAAATGGCCACCACCTGGTTTCAGCTTTCTGAAGTCTTGTTAAATATTTGGAAGGAAGAAGTGAAGAAATGTCTGAATGTTGGGACTTGAATTTGTAGCTAAATGCTTAGCTCTGGGCACTTGGCTGTTCTAGGAGATGGCTTGAAAGGCTGGCCAAACAGCGTTTGCTATGTTTCAAATTGCCGTCGCGAAGAAGACGAGGTGTGATGATAGGGGGGCTTGAAGGGAACTGCAGAAGTCATAGTTAAGGGGCCAGGTGTGAACGTCCACTTTGATTATGGACAGTGTGAAGTGAGGTGACGGTGTGTACGAGTGTGTGTGTGTGTATTCATGGCGTGGGAGTCGAGTTACGGTGGCTGCTAAAACTCCATCCGCTCTCTCCCTCTTTCTCTCCTGTGTTAAAACACCCTCCACCTGCACTTAATCTACACTTCAAACAGAAAAAGTGCCAAAGAAAAGGCTTCCCTCCCCAGCGCAAATTCTCTTCCCTTTTTGTCTTCTGCTGAACGGGAGCGGACTCAAACCGTGCCCCCCCCCCCCCCCCCGCCACTTATTCACCCGGACTGAATTTACCCACAATTACTGAATTACTCTCTCTCTCTTTCATTCTTTTTTCCACTACGGGAGGCAGCATGTAGAGAATGTGCAACCGTTCGGTGGCAATAGCAACAATCATGCGACCTTTTGCCTTGTCATTTGCATAATCCCCATGGTTCCGTGCTGGGGTCTCCTGCAGTCGCTGCCAGCTGTGGATAGCATTTATCTAACCTTTGCTAAGTATGAAAGTAAAGTCCCAACACCATGCAAAACACATTAAAAGCGGACATTAAAAGCATGCTTGAGACAATGAGAGAAGTACAAATGACCAACGTGACACAATGACCTTGTGTCTTTTTATGCCAAACCCTTTGTTCACCAAATGTCTTAGTGTCAGACTGAAGTGTTAGGTCGTTTTTTTTTTTACTACTGAGTTGTCTTGACTGCCAATTTGGTGAGACAGGGTTCCAGAGGGGCTGGTGTGTTGTTTTTGTGTGTCTGGCTGTCTTTGTGGATGTGTGTGTGTCGAAGGAGGGAGAATGTTAAAACCCTCCAGGGCAGTACCAAGTTCACTTTTCCACAGTGAGTGACTGTAGTGAGAGACTGTTTTCAAATGCTCAACTCTGACATGCGCTTTCACTTTGGGGAAGGAGATGCTTCACGCAATCCAAGGCAATAGGCATGATAAATGAATCTGAAACAACTCGTATTCCTTAACTTATCTCCCTTAAGGCCCTTAAGAAGTCTTGTATTCCTTATTTATTCATAAGTCTCTTGTTGGATTTGCTATCCGGAACAGCCAGTAATCATGCAGTGAATGAATGATCTACAAGCTGCCTTGTATTTATTTACTTGTATAAGAAAATCTATCATAGGCCCGAGCCTTGAGAACAGGGATTTTTTGGGGATGTGTCATGACAGGAAGTCATAAAAGATTGTGTGTGAAGTCGAGAGCGGGGATTAACTAATTGCAACGAGGGACATGAAAAAGGCCGGACAAATGTGTTGACCCCCTCCCTCTGTGCTCAGTGAGGCTGCAAACAGCTTCTCTTTCCCCTCTTACACCCTTAAGACCCCCCACTACTCCCCCTATGTCCGACACACATACACACATGCGTACACACATACACACACACATATGCCTCCTCCTCCTACTTGGCGAGGGTCAAAGCCCAGATCTCATCCCCGATTCCTAATGAATCAATCAGATGGATCCATTCATTGCGGCCTGTCAGGGCCCATCGATCAGCTGCTCTCTCTATCCTCATGGGGGAATGGAGGAGGGGGTCGTGAGGCACCGACTTGAAGCATGCAGACAGTTCAAAGACTCCTCATTACTCCTCCTTGTAAGATGAATATGGTGTTTTCATACCACATCAGAGTCTGAGGGAACAGACAGAGAGAGCGAGAGTGAGAGAGAGTGAGAGACAGAGGGGGTGAGAGAGAGAGCAAGAGATAGATACGTTTCTCATCAGAGGACAAACGGAGCTAGCATGTACTGCCCCGGCCGCCACACCCTACCACATCTTCTCATGCCCTGCCCGCAAACAGCCTTCCCCTCACAGGCATGGAGGTTGTAGATAACAGGTGACCGGGTTGTGAGGGGTTGATCACCCCCAGAGCTGGTCTTTTCTCCAGGCATTATCTGCTCCCCTCCCCTTCCCTGGTCTTAGCCAGTGCCAGGGAGAGATGTGTGATTGTGTGGGTCAGTTCTCTGCTGCGCTCCAGTTCCCCACTGAGCCTCAGTCTGAGGGCTTATCAGTTATTGAAGCCCCCCAGAACCTGAACCAGCAGAGAGAGAGAGAGAGAGAGAGAGAGAGAGAGAGAGAGAGAGAGAGAGAGAGAGAGAGAGAGAGAGAGAGAGAGAGCAAGAGAGCGAGAGCAAAGGGAAGGGGTGTGTATATGTGTGTGTGTGTGCGTGTTTGTGACAGAGAATGAGGGAAGGAGCTCGTTTCCAAAAGCCACTTGGTTTCACTATTGGCAAGCCGGTTCATTTCAAAAGGCGATGAGAGAAATGACAAAGAGGACAGAGTGGGTCGTGAGAGATTGGGGGATCTGGGGTAAAATGAGTGAGTTTGGAGGGAGGGTGGGTATGGGGAGGTGCGACCGGCAGAAGAGATTGATTTTGCCCTTCTTTCTTGGACGGTTGCCACATATCTATCCTCAACATCTCCTGATTGACTAGCTTCATCTAGAGATGCCTGAGAAGAAGAAATGTCCATTATTCTCTCTGTCTCTCTGTCTGTCTCACTGTCTCTCTCTGTCTCTCTGTCTCTCTGTCTCTCTTTCCCTCTTTCCCTCTATCCCTCGTTCTCTCTTTCTCTCTTTCTCTCTTTCTCTCTTTCTCTCTTTCTCTCTCTCCCTCTTTCTCTCTTTCGCTCTTTCTCTCTCTCTCTCTTTCTCTCTGTCTCTCTCTCTAACACACACACACAGCTCTCTGATGAAACGGCTGGGCTCTCATGCAGACTGGAAGGAATCTGGCATGGATTTGAATGAATCTGACAAGCAACCAGGTGTCGATCAATGACAACACTGTGCCACAATTTCAACGCAACATATCTCTGTGATGTCAGGGAGAATGAAACCAAGAGAGAACAAGGAGAAAGAGAGGGATTAGGCGTAAACAAGTTATCTTATGCAATTATGAAGTTAAATTGTCACTTCATGTATATATGTTTAATACTTTTTTATGATTTCAACCATGGATCATAAAAGAACTATCAGATCTCATCAAGATTCCTGGCAAAATAAACAGAGAGAGAACATATACCTGGAAAACAATGTTTACCTTCTCTAAGCCAGTTATAGCCTGGGTTGTACTGTCCAATAAATTGTAATGTGGTTTCCTTCAAGGAAACGTAGAACTGCAGGCCTTCTGTGGTAATTTAGCGAGTAAACGAAACACGACTGGCATCTCCGTGGGCAGCCATGAGGTCCTGAGAGAGGAGCAGGGCAGGGCAGACAGCTTGGCGCTGTGGTTCGCCAAAGAGGAAGAACCCTAAGGTCCAACGATCCCCATCCAAACAGGTGGGCTTTGAACTCACCCAACGCAGACAAAGCCTCCCTTTCTGCCCCTCTGTTTACTTTCCCTCGTTTCGCCCTCCCCGTCGATCTCTCGCTCTCCTTCCCACCCTCTCGTTTCCCCTTCCCGTCCTCCGCCCTTTTATCCCGCCCCCCCCTTCACTCCCGTCCTTCCCCTCGCTGATCTTCTTCAATCGGCTATCGCACGATACTGCCTTATCTGAGGTACAGTAGAGGTCCTAATTGTGGTATTATTTTCCCCTGCCCTCTTATCTACCCTGCCGATATCAACCTCTCGGTAGTGGGTTGGCAGCTGCGAGACAGGGCTATTTAATGCCGCCAGACCCTTTGTTGTGTCCGTCCATTGATAAGGGCTGACTGTCAGAAGACTTGCCCTATTGTTTGGGGACTTGGGAGGAGTCGGTGGCGGTTCGGCGCGCAAGGTGAGACCGCTCCCCTCCCTCCACTACGACATTGTTTTCCCCGTCAAGGCCAACTGACGCTCCTGTATGTCAAATAAGCAGGGTTCAAGAGCTGACACTTACACGACAGGTTTGACACGCGCTCCCGTTTCATCGGCGCGCTGTTCCACTCAGCGTTTGCAAATAAAACCTGGTTCCTGGATGGTTTGTCAATGTGACAATATCAGAAAAGATGTGTACGAAATGGAAGAAAAAAACAGGGAACTTAAGATGACTTCAGTGGACCGTAACTGAATATGTTGCTTTAGGTGGTGCAGGGTGTCTCTGGGCGAGGTGTGTGAGGTGTTTGGGGCCCCAGACACACTAGACGTGTGAAAACAATTGGCCGGGACATGAAAGCACGTGGAAGCAACACAGAGGGGTCAAATGACCCCCCGGACAGATGGAGACGGTGTCAGAATGAGGGGGTCGATGTTTACGCCAACGGTGTCAAAAGTGGGATTCTAAAACATTATCCCCGAAGCCACTTTGGCCCTTCTGTGAGTCCCCAGGGCACCTATGGCTAAAAGGGTGGTGATGATTAGAGATTCAATTTGGCTATCCATCAATCAATGATGGTCAGGGGGGATTGGGAGGTAACTGTTGATAGCCCCCACCCTAAAAATGGGACTGGGGGGGGGGGGGTCTCTAGAGACTGACACATTTTTCCGCTTTGTTAATTAAGCGACCGAGCTGCCTCAACACTTACTTATTCATGAATCTTTGCTTCGATCGGTAAGGCAGAGACCACTTGGTCCCCCTAATTAGTCCATTAGTAATGGCTGTGCACTTAGGGCGATCCATACGCTATAACTGTTGACTGCCAACCACATGCTATCTTCTGCAAACTAAACCATAATCCTTTTCTGACCTTGACTCTACACTCTCAGCTCCTCATCTGGGGTTGTGTTGGAGCATTTCAGCATGAAAGTCCTCTCATGGGATGCCCACCACTCAATTTCCATCTGTTTCACCATCTTGATTGAAGTTAGAGACATCTAAGAGATCTTCCGACTTGGTACAGCCACAGATTTGTGGAAACTATATTAAAGACCACGATTGGAATGAAATAATAAGACCCTCTTCCAGTTGGTGAAATATTCACATCTTCCTTGAGGCCAAAACAGTTAATGAGTAATCCGCCATCATTTAAAATAGACACTGATTTTGTTAAACAGGCATATTGCAGGGAGGAAACAGTGCTGTGAAATATCGCCTTCCGAGCTTACAACCGACATAGATCCAGTCTTGACGGTTCTGTTTCACCCGCGCATTAATGTCAATACTTCAGCACTGCCCAGACTGCCCAGAAACATACTGACCCTGGCCATTTGGTTGGGTGAAGTCACTTTGCAGGGACAGCGAGTCTGTCCACCATGGCCTTGTGTGGTGTGGTTTGGGAAGCCATAAACACAGGTCCTGAGCCAGATTTACTGGCCCGGCACTTTGGGCCTCATTAGTTTTCTGGCCTCTCAGGCTAGCTTGGGGTGAGGACCTATGACGAATCAGGCTGTTCCACGCCCTGTGGTCTGGAGAGAATCTTCTCATCCTAACCCCACCTAACTCACACTACCAGCAGATAGAAAGTAGAAGTGGATTTTTACACTACTTACAGTAAAACTATAGTTCAACTATAGTTTCAAGTGGTGTGTTGCAGTAAATCCATAGGTCCTGTTGCCTGGTAAATATTGAATCCAAGATGTATTGTGGATTTCCTTGCTGCGAGAAAAGTAGCTCGGCGTTTTACTGTGTATATTTGTGTGGCTGTGGACTTGCTGATCCATGAACCCATGTACTATTAACGATGAGGTTAGGTATAAACATGGGACTGTTGTATATTAACTTTTTACCTTTGCCAGTCCGGGTTACTGGAATTATGTGAAGACAGAGGCCAGAATGTGGAGAGTTCATATATAGCTCTGTTGATGAGATCAAACTGACAAGAACAAGGGGTGTGGTCAAGAAGGCTATAATCATGTTTGTCACTGCCAAACCATATTCCAGGTGTGTGTGTTTGTGTGTGTGTGTACATATACAGTATGTGTGCGGTTGTGGGTGTGTGTCTGTTTGCGTGCGACGGGCTGGTGCTCGTTGACAGACCGAGAGAAGGGAACAAAAAGAGAGGGATTTCAAAGGAGGCAAACGAAAACAGAAACGTTCAAGTCCTCTCCGTCAACACCAGACTCGTCCAAAAACACACTTCCCTTCAAATCCCACTAACCATTGTCTCTCACGGCTCTTTCATGAGATCATGTTCTGTGCTCAGTGTCAGTGGGTGAACTTAGCCCAACCGCTGTCACATTTTATAACAGCAACCAAACTGACCGGGAACCTATTGGGGAATATTGACCCGACATCATGAACCATAAGCTGTCACAACAGCCAGGGCTAATTGTATAGATCACAGATTGACTGGGTGATGGAAGATGACCTTATCAGCCTATGACCTCTGTCAGGCCGGTATCTCTGGCCCTATAGAAGCTTCTGGCGTTTTGATCTCCGCTCATCCCCCTCTCACTTTTCCTCCAGCGTCCTCCCCTACTCACACACTAGCCGCTTGAAGCTGTTTCGGCATCCCTCTCATGTTGGCCTGCAAGCCACACACACACACACGCCTGGTGACCACGGCCGCAGTGGCACCTCCGTTGGACTGGTGTGGCCAGGTTGAAATCCCCAGACGACCTTCTCTGTCCTGAAACACACACACACACGGGTGTCTTTCCACTTAGCTTGTGCCTGCCCAGACTGTGTGTGTGTGTGTGTCTGTGTGTCTGTGTCAGCATCTAAATCAATCAAGTCCTGGCGGCCTTGTGGCCTGGGCTTCTGTGGGGGGTATCAGCTCTTCCCTTCCCCCTAACCGCCAGCTTTAGTTACACATCAATGAAGGATGAATAATATATTAGCCAGCACAGCCTACACACTTGCCCCCCCCTCCCCCCTCCCCACCATCACCCCTAACAGGAAGGAAGGTAGAAAAGGCAGGAAGGCGAGAGAGAGAGAGAGAGAGAGAGAGAGAGAGAGAGAGAGAGAGAGAGAGAGAGAGAGACACACCTCTTCCTCAGTCCGGTCTATGGTGGGTCCCTTTCCTACGGTAGATTGATGTTCCTATTCAGCGGCTAATGGACACCAGCTTGTGGGCTGGATGAGATGAGGAGTGGGGCATCAGATCGTCTCCGATGGACTCGATCACACCGTTTGGTGTAAGGATCCTGAGTCTCAGGTCAACAACTGCCACTGACACCCACTGTCCGCAGCCTATCATATGGGGATATGGTCAAGGAGGCCAAAAAAAACGACCGTGTGATTGGCCGCTGAGCACAACAGCAAAAGCTATCTGTGTGGCGAAATGTGACGAAATGTAGACTCACGCATGCATACCCGACGATTTCAACAGACAGGCTTAGTCAAAGGAAAGTACTCCCGTTTACTACGTGTACAACCTGCGCCAGGCAGATGCTTGCGAGATGGTAAGTGTGTCTGAGCTTAAGTACAGAGTGATTTATTCTCTGTCTCGCTGCGGTTCCAAGGGGTCCTCTGTGTGTCAAGGCAATGCACAGAGGTCTTTATGTAATTGTAGCGGGCCGCTTAAAGCCCCAAGCCATATGGGCTCCTGCCGCCTCGGAAGTCGATCCGTCCATCCGTCAATTCCTTTAATTGCACAGAGGCGCATTTTCGACTGCGCGGCCTTCTGTCGCGCCATGTCTACGCTATAGGTTAAATACATTAATACATGATTAGGGCAGGGAATAGACTGGTCCCAGTCCGGCCCCGTGATGAGATTGTGCTGATTGAGGAACAGGTAACTAGGAGCAGGAACGGACAAGGCATATTCCTGGCTTCCCCACCAATGTCGTTTGAGGAAGGTCGTGCATACATTTGCTGTGTCATCGGCGTAGGGTTTTTACGCATAAATCGCTCGTCGCTCTCTTTCTCTCTCTCAGGCGTCAGAAAGCTAAAGAGGCGAGGCCCATTTGTAAAAAGTCTAACGAGTCAAGTTATTACTGCAGCCGAGTGTGAGATTAATTGAGTGGCGATTAAGAATGCAGCCGACAAGGATCTAGCAACTGGAAGAATGTGGCGTCGGATGAGCTAGCGAAGGGAACTCTTGCCGCTCGAAACAAATCGGCATTATTTATTTCGCCGAGTCATTTGGGACGAGGAGAAACAAAATCGCCATAAATAATAATGATTCCTCCCCCACTCTCAAAGTTAATGATGCCAAATAGCAAATAAACACATTTCTCTGCCAAATCAAAGTCCCGAAATAAATATATATTCGTCTCATGATTAACCCGCAGCTGCTTGTCATCATAGACCATTAAAGTTGGTTATGGTGTAAAGCATGAAAAAACGATGTAACCGCTGGTGTCAGGCTCCAGATATTTTCTGGGAGAGGTAGCCGCCAAGGTGTAGCTGTGGAACCTTCCAGAGGGAGAATAGAGATGGGCAAGCCTCCAAAGGACGCACCCCCTCCACACACACACACACACACACGCACGTACTCTCAGCTCAGGTTAGTTAGCCAGCTAACACACGCCAAGGGAGAACGGGAGGAGGACTCCATGCGTGAAGGAGAGAATCTGTCACAAAGACAGAGAAGGAGAGGCAGAGATGGAGGGAGAGGGAGATAACGATAGACACGGAAGGACAGGGGGGTTAGAGATGGACAGAGAGGAAACAGAGGTCGGGCACCCAGTCTCGTTTTGGATAATCAGCCGTGAGCCTATCTGTAGCATGTGTGGGACATTGCTTTAGGTAGTTTGCATTATAGGCTGCATGCACTAGTCAGGGTGTGTCAACGTTTCTGATAGTTGCGAGGGGTGTGTTTCCGTGCGCGTGTATGTGTGTGTGTGTATTTGCATACCTGCGTGTATCTACTGTATGGGTGAATCGCCACTACACAAACACACATCCACACGCACACCCACAGCTAAAGACCCCCAGCTGGCTGCATTCCTGGCAGCTTTTGTTGTTTCGCTGCCGACCTGAATGGTTAATGTGTGGGGCAGGTAAACATTAACAAGCTCTCCATTCCCTTAATGAGCTAACGTGAGAACCGGTAGTATAGCTCAGCCCAGCCAAGCTAGGGTGCCCCAGGCTAGCTCGTCACCTGGATCTCCTTAGCTCTGCTTGAGAATAAGGAAGGAGGGGAAAAAAAAGAGTGTAATTACTCATCTATTAAGCTGGGTACAGGTACAAGGGGGACATTCCAGAGAAACACAGCTCACGGTGATAATCGACTTGACAATTATGACTTAATAAATCCCCGTCAGCGTGATTGGAGATCAACCGTTTCTTTTGTATAGTGTTGCGAGTGCACACTGGTTAGGTCCGGCTCGCTGGCTAGTCGTTTGCTGTTGTTGTTTATATGACTTGAGAAAGGCCAAATGGGAGAGAAATTAAAACCGCATAAACCTCAAGGTCCTTTGGCTCTCCCTATGGCATACTTTTAACCATTACAGAGTCATTGAAAGCCACCCTTATGTGGAAAATGTGGCCCACATTAGAGCCAAACCACTCCAGACACAGCTGTTTGCGAACGGCAGGCGACCATCTCTAATTAGAACACAATCATTACATGGTATTGTCGAAGTACACTGTAAGATGATCCAATATGGGTTCAGCTGATGACTCAATCAAAGGCTGCACGTTCAGAATGCAACAGCCGTTGGGGAGGGAGACTCAATAGCTATTCACAACGGAACTGTTAAGCCTTCCTCTTCTGAAGCTGGGCCATTCAAACTCACTGCTTTTATTCCCTGCCCAGTTCCAGAGCTTTCTGGGCACGACATCGAGTGAACAAGCAGGATTTTTCATTGTGTGTCTAAAAAGCCAGCATCACAATTGTCTCCTCTGTGTGTACGCGTGCGTCCATGTGTGCGTATGTGTGCCTGTCAATAAGAGGTTGTACTGTACGTGTGCGAGAGTTTTCGACCTTGTGTACTTTGCATAATTTGTTTTTTTGTTGGGTAAGTTGCTGACACACTAAAGCTGTTTAAATATTTCCTTCTGAGGAAGCAGAAAGTGTAGTGTAGAGTAAATCCAAGGTCTTGCCGTAGAAGGACGCTGTGTGTGTGTCGAATGTGTACTTTCAACACAACCACACACACACACATGCATCATATTGAAACTACAGGCTTCCTCTGCGTTAACAGACAGGCCTCCCCAAGGACAATGATGCTACTATCCTATTTTCCTACTGTATTTGGTCAGGGCCCCTGAGCTGTAGCTAGCTTGCTGCCGGAGTGAAGCTATAATGAATGTGTCTCGCTGGTGGCAGAGTGGCAATGCTAACGCACAGAGAGAGAAGGAGGGGAACGGGGGGGGGAGGGGGGGGGACGAAGGGTCCCTGGGTGCTAGTGAGCAACGACAGCTCCCTATTGGTGGGCACGTTAAACACCGACACTCAAGGCCACCTCGCCTCGCATGCCAAAAAAACGGAGAGGAGAATGGGGAATACGTGAGGGGTTCTCTCTCTCTCTCCCTCTCTTCCTCCCTCTTCCCCCCCCCCTCTTCTTTCTCTCTTCCTTTTCTCTCTCGACAGTTTGTGCACACGCTCTTCTCTCCTGCCTCCTCGGTCCCCTAGCTTCACGCTTGTGTTGTGGTGCCTTGTTCTTTGTTGGTCTGTCCCTTCTATTTGCCTCTCTCTCTCTCATTCTGTCTTTCTAAGGTTTAAGGTGACTAAACAATATTGGTTTTCAAAGAAATGCCCTACATCTGTGTATTTTTTGTTTGTTTATTTTTTTCATTTCAGACACACCCAAACCTGAATATGCAATTGATTTCTGTCCCTCAAAAAAATCAACCCTCTCTTGGCTAAACATGTCCAATCTGAGTTTCCCTCTGCCATCAGCACTCACTCTTCAAGGCATATTCTTGGCCTCATCTTCCTTCAGTTTGTTTAGTGTCGTCGTGTGCTAAATATGTCGGGGTTTCTGAGCTCTGACAGTCAACTGTCACCCTGCTAGCCCTAAAGCTAAAAATCTCTCCAAGAGAGAGAGAGAGAGGCGCCAGGTGAATTGCACAAACACGCACACGCACGCCCGCGCAGACACACTGTGCCCGAGGGCCCGAGCGAGGCCCCTCATATGTATTCCTGTCCACACTTTGTCATATGGCTCTTATCAGCCTCGTTAATGGAGAGCGGCTTACCTCATTAGTTAGATCCATGGAGGATTCATCAGAGAGCATGCTAAGCCGGGGCGAGACAAAGGCACGAATCAAAGAATATCACTACGGCCTTATCTTATCAAATAAAGGACTCCGCCACCTCAATTTCCTCCATTCTCGCGGACACGTTTAACACGACGTTTCATGTTTTTGTTCATAGCCAAAGAAGCTGATGAAAACGCCTGATAGTGTAAGCAATAGGGTGATGTTTAAAAATGGCCTGCCGGGGGAAGAGGGACTGCGTTATAAATAGGGTGAGTCTACGGTTAGGTAATGACCTGTTAGACGTTGCAGGGCATGTAAACCTGCACCTATTTATTTTAGTTTGTATCACAGAGGACCTTTTTATAGTGGTTTAGTGACGTACGCTTGAGTGTGCGTGTATGTTCCCTTCTCGCAGGGGCTATGAATCAGAGCAGGTCGAGGTTGTGGTTATCGTGTTTGTGTGAGTGTGTCTGTGTATGTGTGTGTCCCAATGAATCACCAATCGTGCCTAAGGGTAGTTTGACTTGATACTGAATGATAAAACCAGCCATAATGACACACTTTCACCCTTCCATAAACACACACACACACATACATAGATATTTCCATATGCAGATGCTGAATGCAGGATGTGTGTTACCTGCTTGTTTGCATTTTTTTGTTTGTGACAGGAGAGTCGTTTGTAAGCTCCCAATTGATGGAATCGAGCCGCGTCACACTGCACAAAGACAGCGACGGCTCACATTGATTCGTAAAGTGTGATTGATGAATACAAATCTTCCTTTGTGGTTGTCACTATGCAAATATATGCACTGAGGGTGCTGGAGAGAAATTAGGACATAAAAAGAAAAGCACTGTTCATAACAGAGTCTTTTCCGAGGGAGACAGAAAAGTTTATTTATTTTTGGGGGATCGCGGGCACGCCTTTCCTCTGGAAAATGTTCAATTTCCAGTGAGTCACATCTGATACTGTCTGCTTTGACTTTCTTTAAAAGCACTAGGAAGGTTTCGTGTCATAAATCAGTTGAGGTTTTGAGGATGACTCCGTCGTGTCGGTGCAGTGCGCCCGGGAACACCACGTCACGACGGCGAGACTCGGCTGTGAAAGCTGTAAGTCTTTTCAGACAGGAGCTGAACACTATCATTAAAGCCCTGTCACAATACCATCGATGTCAGCAGTACTGCTCAGGCACGTAAACACGCACGTACATGTTCTCGCAGCCTAAGACACACAGACACACACACACACACAGACACAGACACACACTAAGGTCAGGGAGAGGTTGAAGAATGTGGGTAATCCATAAATGTTAACATTACAGAACAAGAGACAAGAGAAGCCTTAATGGTTTGGGGAAGTGGACAGGTAGCTAGAAGTTGAAAGCAGAGATGATGCGATTTCAACTTGAAACAAACCGCGCTGTCCACATCGTGCGCCTCGGCTGTTTAACACTGCTCAACAGGCACCGACACGTCTCAGTGATACGTCGCTGCGACCCAACTCTCGTTCTAGACGCTCTACGGCGCCGTGTAGCTTTTCAAGCGATGAATCTTGGAGCTGTCACCAAAATGTGTTGTATTGAATTTGGTACCACCGTTGAGAGTGGATGTACCATGATGAAACACAGACACACACCAACACGTTGGGGACCATATTAGCTTAAGTGCTCCCAAAATGGGTTGTGAGGCCAACGGAAATCTTGATTACCTGTGACAGTCTGAGGCTAAGTGGCCAGTCTCATAGCACCCCCCCCGGGAGTGTGTGTGTGCAGCTAAACCTCAACGCAGTGTGTGTGTGTATGTGTGGGGGGGGGGTTCCAGTCACTCAACATGGCTAGGCTGTCACCCCCCCCCCCCCCCCCCCCCCTCAGGATCTGAATACAGCCATGTTCATTGAATGCACTAAACAATGCAGTGAGTCAGGAATGCTGGAACTGTGTGTGTGGGGGGGGGGGGGGTGACGACAGAACGCACTCTGTTGTAGTTAAACACATGCCATTATCCCCCTTCCTCTTCCTAAGCTTGCAGGCACACCAACACACAGGTGAACAGGTGACCCGCGGACGCGCGATCGCACGTATTCACGCTGACACGCACACACACACACGTCTGCCTGCAGTCATACAAGTGGTGTGATGGCACAGGTTTTTCTTTTTTTTCCATGTCAAAAGACGCATGCAAACGCGCACACAGGAACACCTGGTTTGCAGACAACGGCCCCTGAGGGTTACCTGGTGGTTGTCGGATCCTGTCCTCTCTGTAATTACGATGCCTTAGTGTAACAAGGGTGGGAGGGAAGCAGAGCGAGGGGAGGTGGGGAGGAAAAGGGAGAGAGAGAAAAAAGAAAAGAAAGAAAGAAAGAAGGAGCAGACAAAAAGAGAACCACTCTGCTGGCAACACAAGAACGACCACAAACTTCACGAGCTCTTGAAAGACACACTTAAACCACGCCCGCCGCTCTCTCTCTCTCACACACACACACACACGCACGCGCTGTTTACACGCAGGAGATTTCGCTTTGTCAACTCATCTCTCCTTCCTTTTTTTTGGTTTACATCGTAGAGGGGGTCCGCATTTTTGAAGACCTCTACAAGGGTGATCAAAGCTCCGGTTTTGAAATCACCTTCTCCTGTTTCCGTCCCACTCATTCTTAACTTACACACTCGCCATTTCCTAAAAGTGATCGACCACAGCCAAACCCTTTCCCCTTATCCATCCCTTTCGAGACGTATCTCCCTCGCCACGGCGCTGTCCAAGCGACCCATCAAATCCCCATTCCCATTGAGGCGTAACCTGAAAAGGTCTCTACGCACTGTTTAATAAACACTCCCTTTATTTTCGGAAAAAGGCCCGTACGAGACAAAGTGAGCCTGGTTTAGCGCAGCGTCACTGAGGCCGACCCCCATGAACCGCCATTCACGGAGGAATCCTTTTGACGCCGGGAGGCAAAAGGAGGGCGGCGACAACAGCCAGCCCTAAAGACCGTGTTCATTAGCGAGCCCACTGAGAGAGCGGTGGCGAGTCGGGGAGGGCTCATTTACCGAGTACTGACAGTGGACCCCTGTTAGTATACAGAGGCCAGAGCCCGGTGACAACCATTGTTGGATGAGTGACAGCAAGTGGCGGGATGGAGGGGGGGGGTGGTGTCTTAGAGGGGAGATGGGGGGGGGATGTCTTGGTCGGGGTGGAGGGTGTGGGAAGGAGGGGGGGCGTCCTTTTCAGGGAATTCCTCAGAGGAACCACCACTATCGAGCTACACGGGCTACCATCGACCAATTACCGGGAGAGATGCAAGAAAGGAGTGGGGAGGGGGGACCGAAAATGGAGGGCTTCTCCTAATCATGGCACTCGAGCGAGGTACAAAGAAGAGAGGCTGGCTGGCCCCCATTTGAATTTGAAAAGAATGTATCCTCCCTCTTCCCATCTTCCTCCCTCTCTCTCTCTCTCTCTCTCTCTCTGTCTTGCCCCATGGCTCTCCTTCTCTCGGGGGTTCACAAAAGGCTAGCAACAAAAGTAGCCACAAAGCAATCGGGCTAATAGCGCTAATAAGTCGAAACACACGGTCCTCACTTTCACTGTTGACACATTTCACTGTTTTGTGGCTAAACACGGCTCAAGTGTTTGGCCAGGGTGTGGGCTCGCTCTCTTAGAGAGGGGAGACCGGGGAACTGCGTTGCCATGCTCTTCTCTGTGTCTACGGTACCAGGGAACAAAGCGACGGAGAGAAGAGGAAAATAATTAACTGGAGCGGGGAGTGAGGGGGGGGGGGGTGGGGGGGGGGACTGAAGAAAGAAACTAAGCAGTTACATGGTTCGCCAGTTTTTCCAAACGCGAAACCCCACATTTTCAAAACAGTCGATGTTTAATTGTGAGGTGTTCGGAACCTTACTTAAAGGTCAAGGAGGACATTTGGTCATCCTAACAGCAGCAGATACTGAGTATCGTTCTCTGATTTCTTGAAAAGTATGATAGTTAAGTAGATGAGGTCAGGCGAGTCTGTCTTCTGGGATGCGTTCATTGTTTGTTTCTTTTTGCTTCTGTCTGTGTCCCTCGGGGGTCAAACATTAGTAGACGTGTACACACTGAAAGCACAAAGTAGCCATTGTGAAATGGCGTATAATCCTCTCACCTGTCTGGTCGCAGTTAGCCTGTGAAACCAGCACACATTCCTTTGGGTCAATAATGGTGCTTCTAACCCCCACTACCTTCTCTTTTTAAGAAGTCTCGATGTTGGAACAAAGACATATTTTTAAAGGCTTGTAACCTTAGGCACTGTGTGTGTGTGCGTGTGTGTGTTGTGTGTGTGTGTGAGTGAGTGCGTGCAATAAGGACGGGTGTTTCGACGGTTTCCCCTGTTATTAGCCCTGGTCTGTCATTAGGGGATTAGTGTGTATGGGCCGGCCTTGTCTCAGGATGTGTGAGTGTGCATGTTTGTGTGTACGTCTGTTTGCCGTTTCCCTTATGTGAGACGTATGTGTCTCCTCTCGTGGAATCACCTAAACCCTAGCTTTCAACCGCTCACGTCTCTAATGTGCGAGTATGACTGCAGTCATTGATTTATACCCATGTCATTGCTTTTGTGTTTCTCCCTTACATGCACTGTTTAGAGTGCTTTCCCCGATGATGCATCTGACCGACATCATGAAAACATTCGACTCTGGCAGTGCCAAGGGTTCGTCAAACATTGAGTCACTAATCTCCCGTCTCTTCTGTAAGAGGCTAAACAACATTACCTCTGCCCGGAATAGACATCCATCAAGACACTATTTGAAAAAAGGTAAAGCTTTGATTCTTTACTGAGAGAAGATAGGTCAAAGGGGCCGAGAGAAAGAGAGAGACAGAGAGAAAGAAAGAAAGACAGAGAGAAAGAGAGACAGAGAGAAAGAAAGAAAGACAGAGAGACAGAGAGAAAGAAAGAAAGACAGAGAGACAGACAGGAAGAAAGAGGGAGAGAGAGAGGAAGAGAGAACCAGCTAAAGAGAGAGAGAGAGAGAGAGAGAGAGAGAGAGAGAGAGAGAGAGAGAGAGATTAAAAAGCACTGCTGCCTCTGTGTGCTCTGATCAAGGGCCACCACCCATGATGTGCTGTACATTTGCATGTCAGTTTTTTTTCTGCTCTGCCACAGCCAACTGATCCAGTTTATATATTCTCCTTCATGGCACACTCTTTATAGCTTCTCTCTGCCATGGTTTACCCCCCCCCTCCCCCTTCTCTCTGCTCCATTTTACGTCCTCGATCCTTTCCATCCTCAGTCCTTCTGTTATGTTTTGTTTTGCTTCTTTGTGGTATCCTGCAGCAAACGTTTTCAAAGACGAAGCTAAAATGGAAGTCAGGGAGAAAAAGGGGGGGGAAAGGTGGAGATGCAAGAGAAGAGGCCGGGTTTTGATCATATTAGCTTGTGCCTTTTCTTTGTCTTTCTGGTTTTCGAACAAGCACCATGAGGAGGGTTTGCCAGGGTTTGAAAGGCTTTGTGTTGCCTTTTTTTCCGATTCGCTTGACGAACACCTTCTTCTCCGCTTCACGTGTCAGCAGAATCTGGCTGTCTCGCGCGTGTACTCTACAGCAAGCTGTACTGTGGTTACTCTTCCCCTTCATCTCGAGTGGAATACAAACTCTGTTTTTGAATGTGATTCTCTTCTCCTGCCTCGTCATGGTGATTGCGCTGCGGTTCCGGAGTGGTCTTGGACTGGGAGGAATTCTACCTTCACTTCGGCCTGGCTCCTAATGCAGGATGTGTGTGCGCTTGTGTACACGTGTGTTTGTTTCAGGGGGTCCATGTGTTGTGCGTGCGTTCGCGTGCAAGCGTTTTGTGTGTTTGCGTGTGTTTGCGGAAGGTCGCGAAGGGGTCAGGGGGGCAATGCTTGACTCCATTGACTCAGGCATGGTGCTCCATCAAAAGGCACAATGCGGGGCTTTGCCGGAGTACACACACATCGCAGAGAATGCAAACAAAACAAAACGCTGTGGAATGAACAGGCCAGGTCGCTACTTAAGCTGTCCCGAATGTTCCACAGTTACCACTGAGTCAGGCCTTCCAGGTGTCTGTGTGCGTGTGTGTGTGAGTGAACACATCAGTGAGGTCAGCAGAAATGAGACAGCGAGGGGGACAAACCAGGATTTAATGAGGTACAGTAGAGGTATATCATTTTCAACCCCATCCTCTCTCTCTGAGGTTGCTTGTGAGAGGTGCCTACATAACACACTGTAATGCCGTGAGTCAAGTAGGGAAATCCTGCATCTCCAAAGACAATGCAAAACACCGTGCCACTGTCACTCAAAACACAGTCTGAGACTTGAACGGGAATTCCTATCCAAAGGCACATACTCCTCAAAGCCTGCACTGTATGACTCACAGAGGTCTTTGAGTTCGGCGCGACAATCTGCCTCTGTCAGCACGTGTTCCGACACAGATATTTGCTGTGGGAATGTATATTTCCTGTAACTACGTTTTATTTATGTCAAATTCCCCTCAGTTCATCTGAAACGCGTACTGTGGAAGAAAGGATAAAAGGCTCGGCTGAAGAGAAGGTGTAGAATACATAAAACGCTTTTGGGGGAAAGGAAAGGTGTTTGCGGCTGAAAGAGGAATGCCGTTACAAAACTTTACAGTCGGAGAAGACATGCGAAGCGATGTTTCATCATGTTCATCATCTTGTAAAACAGTGTACCGGTAGGATAATGACAGTGCCAGGTGCTAAATAAGTTCACGGAAAGGGCTCCATTATCTCCACACAGCGCTCCTGCTTTCCAAGGCAACGGGGAGAGAGAGAGAGAGGGGAAAAGGCAGGGTAAAGATTGGTTGGTTTGAAAAAAAGAAAGGCAAAAAAGCGAGGGAGTTTGAAGTGTATTGACCTCTGTTCAGGGTGAGGAGTTTTTCTTTTGTGCTCCTGAAGTTTATTGCACCCTTATCCTAGCCTTCTGTTCGGGCATATATCTTTTGGAGTTTTATAACATGTTGCCCCTGAGGGTGGCTGTGTGTAGGTGTGTGTCCATGTGTGTGTGTGTGTGTGTGTGTGTCTCCGTAGGAAGCAGAACAGACTCTCAGCGACACTCGCGATTGTTTCCTCTGTAAAAACACTGCTAATTAAAACAAATTAGCTTAGCAAATTAGGGCCACAATAAAGCGTCAGCAATACCTCCTAGATCACCCACTCAGACAACACTCTCTCTCTCTCTCTCTCTCTCTCTCTCTCTCTCCCTCCCCCCCCCCCTTTCTACTCACACTTGCATTGTTGTTTCTTCCAAATAATAACTGAATAACTGTTGAGCAATCGATTTTGGGGAATTTCCTTCTCAGTCAATGAGATGCAGTGTTTCTTCACCCGGACAGGTTATCTTGGCCGAGCTCAAACTTTTAACACAGAGTTTTACATCTCCTTTCATCTTTATCTTAAAAAGTAACGTTTCAAAAGGAACCGCTCTGTCTTTTATGATAGCGTAATCCCAGCCACGGTTGAACATGATTTCGATTTTGCAGATGAATCAGTTCGTCCTTGTCTAAAACGTTATCTTCTTTTTGTGATCTTTTCGCAGAAACTTTGATGGACACCAAGTGGGCTACGACAGAATTGGCCTGGACCGCGCATCCCGAAACTGGGGTGAGTCATTGCCAAGTATTCGTGTGTACTGTGTGTGTGTGTGTGTGTGTGTGACGAGGAGATCGGTTCACACGGGATATGCATGAGCGTGCCACGGGATACATGTCAGTTGACCCAGATGGATAAGATACACACACCATCCGTTTTCAGACGCCCGCCCTTCACAGATGTTCCTGACAATAAAAAGAAATGCGAAAAATGCCAAGAGCGCTCGATGAAAGACTCTGAAATATTTCCCGGCGGTGACCTGTTTCACACTCGGGCCTCCAAATCTCCCACGCACAAAGTGTCGGTGACAGCACCATCTTGGCTTTCCCATGTGGTCCCACAAAGAGGACAAGAGTCCTGACCCCCCACCCCCCTCGCCCCTCCTTTTTACTTCAAAGACCCCTGCTCTCCTCCCCTATCGCTTTGTGTGGCTCTCTGACTTGGGGGTACCCCCTCGTCTTTTGACTTTGGTGGGTGAGCCCTCACTTTTCCATCCTGTCCCACCCCCCTGCCCTATCGCCGACCATTGCCAGTGACAACCCAGCTGTTCCTAGTCACCCCCCCGGAGCCCCTCGTCCCTCCTTCCTGCTCACTTACTTCCGAGCAACTAAACACTAATACCTCAGACACACTGGTGACCCCGGCCCCAGCAACCGCAGGTCCCGCTGCTCATTCTCCTTCCCCTCCCTCCCTCCCTCCCCCCCTCCCTCCCTCCCTCCCTCCCTCTCTCCCCCCCTCCCTCCCTCCCTCCCCACATCCTTCTCCCCCTTCCACTGGTACAAAGAAAAGAAACTGTAAAATATCCCACCAGTCCAAGGATGGTAATAACACTAACGACCTCCCCCCCAACACACATCCTCCCCACACCTGCCAAATGCACACACACACACACTAACATCCCGTCTGCCAGCCAAAACCTAACAGATGCTTCTTTTCATCTGGTACAGTGCCCCATTTCTCCGACCCCCCCCCCCCCCCCTCCCACACACACACAAATCCAGGGTTGGTTGATTCCGTTGTCCACATGGCGATAAACCTCCCCCACCCCCACCCCCCATTTGTCTTTTAATGGAATGTCATCCAGACGTTGGTTGTCCATGAGGGTCCTTCCCCGCTTCTTTTTTCCCCTTCCTTTTTATTTGTTTTCATCCTTTCATCCCACCCTCATGCAGAAATATGGGCCCTGCTGTCTTCGCTGGCAAGCTGCCCTCCCCACCCCCTGTTTATTTCCGAGACGCGCGCATGTTTATTTATTCGGTTTCTCCTCGGGAACGTGTCAGATTGTTAGTGTTTTGGGTGACAAGTGTTGCTGCGTAGACGCGAAACAGCAACATGGCCACCGCGAGGGAAGAAAATGGGAACGGGAATGAGAGAACGAGAGAGGAAAATTGAATCTGAAAAGAAAAGAGAGCCTGAGAGTGGCATATGATCTGTCCAGGTTTCCACTCCCAGGTCTTTCTCTGTCTCTCTCTGTCTGAAGTTCACTGTGAAAACCCACGGTCCTGCCTTAATAGTACACAATAAGGCATAAGATATATCACAAAGGTGTGTGCAGGGATCCAGACAAACAGTCATAAAAAAGACAGTATTGCTTCTCTGCTCCATGACAGACAGACAGACAGACAGACAGACAGACACTTCTAAGGGTTTATAGCTTTCTCTGGGGCAGTTATTCGGCAACTAGGGTTATCCACAGATAACAAAATAGCTAGCGTTAGCTAGCCTAAAGCATCCTGGGGCCCAGGTCGTTCGTTAATGACAGCTGGTAGCATGTGGCTGGTAGTGGACTGTCGGCTTACAGGTTTCTACATGCATGCTACATGCTATGTACATGCTACAAACATGCACGTTTGTCCGAGCACACAAAGTTATCTCTCGTCGTTAACTGTGAATCCTATCTCTCTGGGTTCGGACTGAGGTCAGGAGGAAGGGTGAAGTCTTAAGTCTCCGCACACTCGCCCCTTTTTATCGATCGAGCCCGAACCAAGGTCCGGCTGAATCTGAAAGTAAAATAAGAGCCTTTGACTGGAAAGGACAAAGGGAAAAGGAGTCGACTTGTGAAGCTCACATAAGAATTCATCTTGTTAGAAATCGATGCCAAAGAACTTGACCGTCTTTCGAGCGACCCACTTAATTCATTCAGGTTTGGTAAGCAGGCTGGCTGGCTGTGAGTGTCCTGACACTGTTCCGCGGTCTCGCAGGGACGACCCCGTCGCACACACACCCACACAAACACGCGCACAACACACCCTCGCGACTCCTGCATCTCTCCCATAGTTCCCTACAAGCACACGGCGATTTATCACACCAAACTAAATACCCATTGACACTTCATGCTTTCCCCCCTCGTCCCATTGACCCGGCTGGTGATTATCGATTCCCAAATGGTCCCTCCCCTTTCAGACCGCTCCGCCATACTAATACCCTCCCTCAGCTGGAGTTAAGCCTCACCCCCCCCCCCCCCCCCCCTCCAGTCTCCCGGGTCTTCCTGGATGAATAGCCTGTCTCTCCAGCAGCCATATCACAGACTTAATTAAGACCCGAAAGCCTCGGTGAGAAACGCTGCTTTAGAAAACAAATGTTTTTTTTTCTTCTTTCTCTTCTTCTACCCCCCCCCCCCCTCTCATTTTCTCTGTTTCTGAAATGTTTCAAAGTTCTTAAGGCAAACTCCCTAGAGTTTTGTGGTTTCTTGAACATCTGGTGAACGCTCGCTGATAGCGCCTGCTTATAATTGGTGAGGCTTTCTTCGAAGAACATCGCGCTAAGTGGGGGTTGGCTCGTTGTCTGGAAGCATAGAAGGTGCTAGCAAACCCATGGGGATCTATGACAGTCTTAGCTGAAAAAAGTGCTAACTTTAATGTTAACTTTATCCATTGAGCTCCTTTAAAATTAAATGAGCAGCTTTGATAGATTTAATCACCCAAACATTATCAGGTGACGGGGATTACCTATTTAGACTTGTTTGCGATTCAAATAAGTAGGCCTACCTGAATAAAAGCCTTTCCTTGAGGGAAATTAAACATTTAGTTGACATGCTCATTTTACAAAACCAATAATCGCAGTTTAGCCCTTGTAATTCACCGCTTTGGTTGTAGCAGTGTGGGAGAGGGAAAATATACAATTATGAAGGTCATGCTCTCCTTCTCGTTCGCCGTCCAGAGGACAAGGATATCATCGCTCTGTAATTGAAGTGTAATTGGTTGTGAAGCGATGCGGCGACTACCTCCGAAAAGAAACGAGGTAAACACCCGCCGATGTTTGTCGGGAAGCACCGGGGCTGACACGCCACCGTAATTGTGATGAATCCACCGTACTCATCCCTGACTCATTGCCACGGTAACCAGAGATGAAAGGCAAAACACGCAGACGGGGGAAACCGTACTCGACTTCACAAAGCTGACCGCGGCGTACTGTAGTGGAAAAGACGCCAACACGAAACCTCGAAAGAAAATCGAACTGTGCTTAACGTTTAGTTCTCCGTGCCCACTAAGCCCTAGCCTGACGCTCGTCTTCCTTCGCCGCGTTATTTCATGTCGAGCCGTTAGAAAGTTATTTCTGAGGCGCTGTGCAAAGTTTCGGACTACAAGCCTGTTCATGTAATCCACGATTGTTCTTAACAAAGGCCCATCAAGCCTAGAGATGTCGACCGTACCCATAACCGAGAGTCATCTCACACTGTATCTTCTCTTGATAGCCATGTGTGCCAAGTTCCTCGAGAACGCATGACACGCATTCATGTCATAATGTTTGGCTGAGGATGTATTGTTTGTCGTTATTGTGACTGTCAAGGCATTTATGACGCACCACAGAGACCAAGACAAATTTCCCTGAGCGGGACAATAAAGTTCATCGTATCGTATGTCCCTCTAACGCTCTGCCTTCTCTTTCCCCTCTAGTGGGAGGAGGTGAGCGGCTATGACGATGCCATGAACCCCATCAGGACGTACCAGGTGTGCAACGTCCGCGAGATCAACCAGAACAACTGGCTCCGCAGCGACTTCGTCCCGCGCAAGGACGTGCTGCGCGTCTACGTGGAGATGAAGTTCACCGTCCGCGACTGCAACAGCATCCCCAACATCCCCGGCTCCTGCAAGGAAACCTTCAACCTCTTCTACTACGAGTCGGACTCGGACTCGGCCACGGAAACCAGCCCCTTCTGGATGGAGAACCCGTACGTCAAAGTGGACACTATCGCGCCAGACGAGAGCTTCTCCATGCTCGAGTCGGGCCGGGTCAACACCAAGGTTCGGAGTTTCGGTCCTCTCTCGAAGGCGGGCTTCTACTTGGCCTTCCAGGACCTCGGAGCGTGCATGTCCCTCATTTCGGTGAGGGTCTTCTATAAGAAGTGTTCCACCACCATCGCGAACTTCGCCGTGTTCCCCGAAACGGCGACCGGGGCGGAGGCGACTTCTCTGGTCATTGCCCCCGGGACTTGCGTGTCCAACGCCTTGGAGGTGTCCGTGCCCCTCAAGTTGTACTGCAACGGGGACGGCGAGTGGATGGTTCCTGTCGGCTCCTGCACATGCGCATCTGGATTCGAGCCCGCCATGAAGGACACCCAGTGTCAAGGTCAGTTTTGTCGGCCATTTTGTGAGTTCATTGCTATTTTCCTACAGGCTACTCATCTGCATTTTTTTTTTTTTAAGAAATCCGTTTGTGACAAGGATCAACCACTATAAGATATAGAACACATTCCAGTGGAAAAGGGAGTGTCTATGTCTTTGACCGCCATACGGCCAGACAGCGAGTTAATATATAAACGCAAGTACGTGGGCAGCTGTCAGTTTATGACACTAACACGGCCTCACAGGTCTAGGTGTGATCGAGAACATGACAGGTTCACCGAGGTTCAGCCGAAGGTGAATAAAAACAGCCAACGCCAGAAATGGAGTGCAGGTGACAGCAAGGGGAGGAGGAGGAAGGATGAGGCGGGCGCATGTGGAATTTCGAACGCTGGGGGCCACGGGTCAAACGGAGAGTAGGGGGAGATGAGGCGCAGGGGCTGTCAGATTTATGGATTGGCGGTCTCGAAAGTGACGCGTCTCTCGGGGGGGGGGGGGGGGGGGTGCGCGCGTGTGTGTTTGTGTGTGTCAGCATGGAACTGTAACCGTGCAAAGAGGGTGCCGAGGTTTTTCCAAAATGAGGAAACAGAGAGTAGAAAAGGAAGAAAGATTAAAAGGATGACACAGGGATCGAATGAGGGGTTCAGGCTGATAGCCCTATGGTGGGGTGGGGTGGGGTGAATGTGTGCCCAGCTTTAAGGGCAGTGTGAGAAGGCACAGTAAATCAATTACAGGGTGCGTGGTTAAAAAGTCATTTGTTTGCTCGTGGCAGCCCAAGGTTAAAGCCCTGGCGACTGCGCCCGCTAAAAAGCTCTCTAATCAAGTCTACCGGAAATCACGGGGGATAAATCCCTCTCTCTCGTTCCCTCTCTTTCTTTCTTTCTTTCTCTCTCTTTCTCTCTCTCAAATGCGTCGCGTGAACCCTTTTTGACATACTCATATTTTCTCCCCCCTGACTCTCTCACGCACCCGATCTCCTTTCACTGCATTCGCCCTCCTTCCCTCCGCGTTAGTGTCTCCCTCTCCTCATCCCTCCGTCCTCTCTGTTGCCCTCCTCTTCTGCCTAACGTGAATGCCATAGCTCTCATTAATACTCCACCACAGCACAGTAAGGAGGACATGAACATGAATATTAATTGACGCTTTCCTTTTTTTTCTTTTTTTTTTTTCTTTTTTTTTTTTTACTCCTCCAGCTCCGCATTTTTTTTTTTAATCCTCATTCTTTTTTGCCCCTCTTTTTTTTCCCGCACATCCAATTTTCTGCATACATTCTAATCAGTTCCTTAAGCCCTGTGCTCTGCATGAGAGGGTAAGAGACAGAAAAGGGGAGAGAGAGAGAGAGAGAGAGAGAGAGAGAGAGAGAGAGAGAGAGAGAGAGAGAGAGAGAGAGAGAGAGAGAGAGAGAGAGAGAGAGAGAGAGAGAGAGAGAGAAGAAAGAGGGAGCTGCTAAAAGAGCCTGCAGGATTAGCATATACTCTTCCTCCTCCTCTTCCTCTCTCTTTTTCTCTCTCTCACCCCATTCCCCTGTCAGTAGTGCTGCTGAAAGGAGAAGGGGGATAAAAGGAAAGGAATGACTTCTTACCTCACTGGAAGCGATTGATCAGCACTTTTAGTCCTTCGCAGAACAACTTGGCCTCTTTAAAGGGAAAGCTCTGCTAGATCTTTTTTGGGTTCCTTAATCAAATGCTCCATCTCTTGGTCTTGCCTTCGCTTGTAAACAGAATTGCATTCTGCAGCTGTCATTTGTAAAGCTCATTAAGTTCAGTAATTGTATCCTAAAGGTTGAACTGGAATTCATTTCCTGTTACAGGAGCTCAGCACCCACATTGGAAGCTGTTACTTTTCTACCAGCTAACACCCGGTCAAATATTATTTTTGGGCCATATCATCTGTTAGCACTTCCTGTTCGCAATCATTGCAAAGGCTTTGATTAATGGTGGAAGAATAAACACACTCAGCGCTAATGTACACCTTTCAGTCGGCTAATGTAGCGTTGTGCTAATATTGAATCTTAAAAAAGGAAAAACTAAGACGTGACGACCGTGAACAGAACACCTGCAAGGTGAGTGCTCACCTTTGCCCTTCGGTATTTTCAACTGGGAACAAACACAAAGCCAGAGGCTAGAGTGTTACTGACACTGAAAAACAGGCTGTCCTTGACATGTCGGTGAGCTAGCAAGTCAGCTAATCAACTGCCCCAGTAAACTTTGTCTCTCTTGCCTACTCCCTGCTCTTCGTTAAACGAAAAGGCGGGCTCATTCATCTTTTAACAAGACAGTTTACCTCAAGATAAAGCCGGCCGGAGCATTCTAGATCACAGTGCCGCTGTCACAGCTTCCCAGCTCGCTCGTAATTTATTGGCTGTGTTATAAACTTCCAAACAAGCCACTTGTTAAATGGATAGGGACTCTACAAAGAATCTCCTTCCTATCACAGTCTTCATCAGGGTAAACTTAGCGCTGCTTTTTGAGAAGCATTCCGCTCAAATTAAAATCCAAGGAAGCAGTTTACCAATAATATACCCCCAAAATACATAAATTGAACAGATTTGAGAAATGGGACAGTGTAGAGAAAGGCTTCTTAGTAATGAGAACATTACTAGGATGTGACGGTTGTTCTCTGGTGGAGAATAAAACAGAATAGGATATAATAAAACTTTCTTCTTCTTCCAGGATGGAAATGTTTCTTTGGAACCACCTCCATGAATGTTTGCTTGTTTGTTTACATAGAGAGCAAGTTCAGATTAAGGCTTCATGTTTGGGTGTTTCCTCTGAGGGGTGTGTATGCAATTTGGGATGACAGGATGAGCATGAGTGCATGGGTTTATGCAAAGGCCTGCTTGTTGCTTAAAATCTCCTCTTCCTCTATGGTTTGTGGAGGATGTGCTCCAGAGAAAGGGGAGAAAAGCAAACCGAAACAGACAGACACACCAGGACACAAGGCCCACAACCGAGAGCTGTAAATCACAGATTCAAGCACTTTTATTTGGTTTCCTACAAAAAATCAGTGAAAGTTGAAAACAGCCCTCACAAACACACACAAACACGCACGCATGTTACACGACCCCCCCCCCCCCCCTTGCTCCCCCGAACAAAAGAAAGAATCAATTCGAAAGCTTTGACTTTCATATTCCTTTGGCCCTACTGTAGCCCTATTAACCTTGTCGTTCCAAACTAACGGACTCACTCGATCTTTCTCTCCCTCTTTGTCCTTAGCGTGCAGCCCGGGCACGTTCAAATCCAAGCAAGGTCTTGGCTTCTGCTCCCCGTGCCCTCCCAACAGCAGGGCCAGCTCCGGAGCCGCCAGCGCCTGTGCCTGCAGGAACGGCTACTACCGCTCCGACACCGACTCCATGGACTCAGCCTGCACCAGTAAGTGGAAACGCGTTTGTCTTTTCGAATCGCATCGGCCGCTCTTAAGGAACACCATTCAGAAGCTGTTTCGGTAGCGAATGGTACCGTCGCAGGTGTTGGTGTGCGTGTGTTCCGACGGTAGCTTTGTCGGGACGTTGACCATAGTGTTGGCCTCCACGAAGCAGAGATGATTCTGAAGCTTAGGTTGATGGAGGTATTTCACCAGCAATGCTCGACTGACGCTGAGTCGGAAAATATCAGAGACTGCTACTGCTAGGCCCTGAACACATTCCCACAGCACCGCCTCAACACATCAAACAGCACCCCCCTCCCAATGTTCTCAAAGTGCTATCTGAACACTATCAGTCCACTTTCCCTGCATAGGCCATACAACCGCACGGTTGCCACCCATTTGCGACAGAGAGAGAAAAGGAATTTATATGGCGAACACACCTCACTTAAGAGCAAAAAGCACACAGGAGCTTATCTGTTTGCTTTTGGAGGAACTGGAAGTCATCTTTGTTGTTGTAGCTGCCGGGTTTGTTTGATTCTCCCACAGAGTCAGTCGGAGATAAGGCTTGGTTAATTGGATAAGAATCATTCTGGCTCTGCCAATAGACTCCCCCTCCACACACACACACACACACACACACACACACACACACACACACAGCAGTATCCTGTGACACTCAGCAAACAAGGCCATTCCAGAACCAACTCTTGTTCTGCTTTTTTTGTTGACAGATACAGGAACATGGGGAAGGTTAGATTGAGGATTTTAGTTTTTGTAATAAATGCACAATAGACTAGAAATTTGGTGATTTCAATGAAGCAAAATGTCATCCGCTGTCTCAATAACCTAAACCCTTAATCCTTGTGTTATCTTCGGGTCATTGTGACCCGAAGGCAGCACAAGAAGGTAAACCGTCAAAGGCAGCACAAGAAGGTAAACCGTCAACGTGGAATTTGATCAAAACCAAATGATGGATTGGAAAGCAACCTTGGCAACTTTACATCCAGGTTAAATTAACTTCCATGTAACTACACAAAAACATCTTAAGTATTAACGTCGTAGTTATATCGGAACTGCTAAGTAGTTATACTTCATGACAGTATTACTGTGCAAATTATTACACAGGTGAAACTTGGTATCGGTTAGGTTGGGCATTCAAGATGTAATTGTCTATTAATATAGATTTTTGTTTTGTGTTTTGAGAACACAAACTTTAATTGTCCCTTTACATCCCCCACTCACCTTTTACACCTCTCCCCCATACTATGACTGCTTACACTTTTGTAGTAACCTAAACCACTTACAATTAATACTACACATTTGTGCCTACACTGTGCTACAGGTATTGCTATGTAGTAACATGGTTGTCAATATAACCATAATGTTTCGGCAACCAAATGTTGCCGAACCTTTTCCGGAAAGCTCCACCATGCTCACTCTCAATCTGCCCCCTTTCCAGCCGTCCCCTCCGCCCCTCGAAATGTCATCTCCAACGTCAACGAGACCTCCCTGGTCCTGGAGTGGAGCGAGCCCCGCGACTCGGGCGGCCGCGACGACGTCTTCTACAACGTCATCTGCAAGAAGTGCCTGCCCGAGCGCGGCGTGTGCTCGCGCTGCGACGACAACGTGGACATTGCCCCTCGCCACCTGGGCCTCACGCAGCGCCGCGTCGCCGTCAGGAACCTGCAGGCCCACACCCAGTACAGCTTCGAGATCCAGGCGGTCAACGGCGTGTCCACCCGGAGCCCGTACACGCCCCAGTTCTACGCCGTCAACATCACCACCAACCAGGCCGGTAAGGACTCCCCCACGCGCTCGCTTTACATTTACATTTACATTTAGTCATTTAGCAGACGCTCTTATCCAGAGCGACTTACAGTAAGTACAGGGACATTCCCCCGAGGCAAGTAGGGTGAAGTGCCTTGCCCAAGGACACAACGTCATTTGGCACGGCCGGGAATCGAACCAGCGACCTTCTGATTACTAGCCTGATTCTTTAACCGCTCAGCCACCTGACTCCCATGACGCTTTCCGCGACGGGGTCACGGGGGGACAGTTGTCCGGGAAAGAGGCTCTCCAAGGCTTATGGAGAATGTGACAGGTACAAGTAGGATTACAGCGAGCCCCTTCTCCGAACCGTTTCCAAGGGGCGACTTCCCCGATGGATATGTGTAAACGAACCATCTGGCAAGGCCGGTGAAAGATAACGAACCTGCTCGTTCCTAGTCATAGCCTGAATCCATCCCCCATCCGTCCTATCGCACTCCCGAGCCAAGAAACCTCCAGACAATTTATACCAGTACAGTACGTGCACGTAGGTGTGTGTGTGTTCCGTGTACACATCCTTTGAGTGAGGATTTGCAAAGCTTTCGAGCAAAAAAATATAGCATGAATGCTTTCAAGAGAGACAGACCCTTTTTTTTTTTGCCCCCGCACGCCTACAGTGTTCTCCGCACACTGACGCATATAGCACAGGCGATGGGAGCACAACGATGTGTTGAACCTACAGTCTTCTGCCCACTGTTGCCGGCCCAATGCTCTCTCTCTCTCGCTGCCCACGACATTTACAGGAACAGTGTGGATCTAGGCCACCGAGGCAGTTTGCTGGCGTGTCCTTCTTTGGCTGGCCTCGTCAGCACATCCTGTCTGAGACGGTGTCGGCTGCGCGCTAGCTGAGCGATAGATGTGCGTGCCGTGTATACACGGTAAATGCGGTGAATGCAACCGCATTGTGCGCTTTGGTGGAAGTCGATTGGGTCGGCTACCGAACATGTTGCCGTGGGAAAATGACCGACTCGGAATTGCAGGAAACGCCCGTTGAGTCCAATTTCGGCGTCGTTTTCATAGGAAATCGGAGCAGTTCAGCGAGAAGATGACGTTTATGTTCCTGTGCTGGACCAGTTATGCTTCACGAAGCTAGCGTCTAGGGTCTGTTCCTGGAGTTTGCGCCTCGGGGATTATCTCCCAGTGTTTCTCCGTGCTCTTGTGTTCCTCCTCTCCGTCCTTCTGTTCTTCCTTCTACAAGAGCGTCAGGAATGCCTCCTATTGGTGGATGACACCCAGTGAGGCCCCCATTGTTTGAACAGGGGCTCGGGCACCAGGGTGACAAGGACCCCCGTCCGCCCAAAGTGTCCCAGGTCAGGGAGGGTCGGAGGGGGTGGTCAGATTATCCTCCCCGCTAGCTGCGATACCCCCGCTGGACTCCTCCCCCATGCATACACATTCACCTTTTAAGAACCAAAATAAATACCGGGGGCGATAAGCCTTGGAGGACTGGCCCTGTGGTTCCTCCAGTGTCTCAGCTGGAAGAAGGCCCCTTAATCCCCAGGCTAGAGTGACTGGGGGATCTGCCCAGGAGGCATTGTTTCCTGGGGGAGAGAGGGGTCTGGGAGGGTTGGGTGGCTGGTGGTGGCAATGGCGATGGGGGAGTTTGGGAGGGCAAAGAAAAAGAAATGTCTGGAGGGTTGGAGACAAAGACAAGAGGCGGAGTGATGGGGAAAAATACAAGGAAAAGGATCAAAGAACCGGACCTAGGGATTAAAAAGCTTTTAACAAAGAGTTTTGGAGAGAAAGAGGGCGAGAGAGAGAGAGAAAGAGAGACAGAGAAAGAGAGCAGGAGAGACAGACTCAGAAGGCAAGGAGGGAGGAAATGAGTGAGTGAGGGATGTTGTTGGGTGAAACGGAGAGATAGCGATACCTAAACGCGAGGGATGGAACTCGAGAAGTTAAGATTGAAAAGGGTGGGAAAATGGAAGTAAGTAAGTTCTATTGAGGGAACTAAAGGCCAATAAAAGGTAGAAATGAGAGGGAGGAGAGATGAGGTGCAGGGGGAAAAACTTCTTGGCATAATAGTGAGAATATTTCAGAAAGAAAGTCATGCGGGCGGGTGTGATGTAGGATAATGTGTGCGTGCATGTGTGTGTGTGTGTTTGGTTGTGATTACATGAACGTGTGTGTGTGTGTAACCAAGGGGAGGTGGGCTGGATCTTCCAGATACTAAGCTGACGGTTTCGTGGCGTGATTTCCTTGTCGCAGAGGAATTACAAATCTCTTGTGTCCCAGAAGAGTTGGCCAGGGGACGATTCTAGGGAATGGTGCTGCATACCAAACACCAACTTTAGCCTCCCAGTTCAACTCACAAAACCTCACAAAGCTTCAATGCAGGTCTTAGACTTTGGGGTTTTAGGCCTGTGTGCCTGGACAAAAGCGAGTAGAACTCAGAAACACACAGATAGTGAATGAAACAAATTCTTCCCTCTGCAAACCCCCCCCCCCCCCCCCCCCCAAGCTCCCTCTGCAGTGCCCACGGTCCACCTGATGGGGGCGACAGCAAACACCATGAGCCTTTCCTGGCTGCCCCCGGAGAAACCCAATGGAATCATTCTGGATTACGAGATTAAGTACCATGAGAAGGTAAGCAGCAGTGTAAGTCAACGGTTCTAATTCCATCCCTTTTCACGAGAATTCTGAGCGCCCCATAGGAAATCAAGTCACTGAACAGCAAAATGCAACTAATCGTAACCAAACAAGACCAAACGAGGGCACTGAATCAAATCCCTTCCTTCCGTCTTACGTTTCCCCTCGTCTTCCTCTTGTCCTCTCCGTCGTCCCTTCATCTCCCCTTCATCTCCCCTTCTTTCTTTCCTTCTTTCTTTTCTTTTTGTCTTCCCTTCCTTTGGATCCTCTGTCTGTTGGATCTGTCCAATCCCCCCCCCCCCTCTCTCGTTTCAAAGTTTCTGTGTTAGTGGCCGGTGCCATAAGCCAAGCAAGGGGCCAGAAAGCTCTGGATTTGCCTCAGGGAAGGAACAAAGACTCCTTGTATCGGCTCCATTTGTTGTTTGTTGTTCTCTCTCTCTCTCTATCTATCTCTCTCTCACACACACACTCTCTTTCCCTCTAATTCTCTCTCGTTCGTATTAAACCCGAGCCTGTTCAGTGGCTGTTCACTGAGATTGGCTGGCCGCGTCGCCCCAGAGCTGTTGTTGGAAAAGGCAGATGAGAGAGAGAGGAGAGAGAGAGAGAGAGAGAGAGAGAGAGAGAGAGAGAGAGAGAGAGAGAGAGAGAGAGAGAGAGAGAGAGAGAGTGAGAGCGGATGAATACCAAAGGGCAGAAAGACGCGCGAGAAGGCATCGCGCGTTCCCCGCCCGCTCCTCCGCTTCAGCCGGTCCGCTTTGCTGAGCGTTGTCTCTCTCGCCCTGGCAGGACCAGGCCGAGGCCATCGCTCACACCATGACGGCCCAGCGCAGCTCGGCCCGCATCGAGGGTCTGAAGCAGAGCACGCCGTACGTGGTGCAGGTGCGGGCGCGCACGGTGGCCGGCTACGGACGCTACAGCAGCCCCGCCGATTTCAGCACCAACCAAAACAGTACGTTTTCTAAAACGTCCGTAGGTATGTGTGGAGCACATCCCGAAACCGAACACATGTGCTGTATGTATACACATCTTTTCATTCCTACATTCTACCAATCTCTATTCTAGTACTCTGGAGTGTAGTGTTTTAGAGAAGTAATGCAAAATGATTCGGAGAAGCGATACAGTTGGTTGTTAGTTTAGCTGTTTTAGAGGGGAAGATAGAGCCAGATATCTGTCCTTATTTAAATAACTTTACAACTTCCCAATCAGCTAGACTAAAGTTAGTATCATAAAATGTAACCGTTCAACTGACGAACATGTTTGGGCATCGTAAAGATATTTCACATTTTCTTTGATATGAGTTAGGAGCACGTAGGCACAAACTTGTGGATTACATTTACATTTAGTCATTTAGCAGACGCTCTTATCCAGAGCTTATTACACAAGCATATGATTCTTTAAATCAGATTATTCTTGTGGTATGACATCATTCCTGGAGCTATGCACTCTTGTGGGTGTCTTAATGTGCTGGCGACAGGTTCTTTGCATAACCTGCTTCTCACTACTACGCCACTAACCTTTGATCCTCTGACCTGACCCCACAGCTGACCCAGATAAGTCGCTTCAAGAGCAACTTCCTCTCATCGTGGGGTCGGCCACTGCCGGCTTCGTCTTCATCATCGCTGTTGTCGTGATAGCCATCGTCTGCCTCAGGTGAGAACGGAAGAGATTAGAAATGCTAAAACATACCAACAGGGGCACGCTACCGTGTTTTGATGTGCACGCGCGGTCGTGGGCGATGGCAAGAAGTTCACACCGGCCCATCCGCCTCATGCACAGTTCTGACATTCGTTTCGGGTTAAGAGAGGACGGTTTCAAAATGTCATTTTTTGGCTTCAAATGTCCCTCAAGTCAGCACGAGCCCCAAAACCCCTTAAATGTACCCTCCCCACACACACACACACACACCCACCTCCGCCTCCCGCCCCCCTGTCAGGTTTGGCAGTTGGAGATTAGCCTCCTTGGATGTGAAAATGGCAGCAGCTCTCGGCGCTAGCTAGCGAAACAAGCTAATAAGCTCAGTGGACTCGGCACGAGGGCCAGCTGCCAAGACTGATAGCCCTGATAGCGTGGCTCAGCCTTCCTGGGTGTCCCCGCCACGGCCCTCCACAAAGAACAGCTCTCCCTCCCTCAGAAGTGGCCCCTGTTGACTCGTCCAGTCGGACTGCCAGTCATCAACCATCTGCTGGTGGCGGCAAATGGTTCGCGGCGGTGATTGTGCCGGTCGCGGCCACGTGCGCGAGGGTTGGCACCCTCTGACTGGCACCGACGGGCCCGCCTCAGGCGGGGGGGCGCGGTCTTACTCCGAGCGGCCCGCGTCTGACAAACGCGAGGCCCGGTCACGCTCGACCGAATCGTAATCCTCCTCCTCGTCTCGACTCCTGTCATTTCCCTGCTTTTTTTCCACCACCGTTTCATTGCGTCTCATCAGTGTCATAGCCACCGTGCTGCGTCTGTCACCGAAGGAAATAAAAAGAGAGAATGAAAAAAAAAGCCTCTGCATATTCCGGAACTGCATTTGAATTGGAAATGAGATGCAAATCACCGGCGGGTATTATTGCCCCGGTTACTGGTTAGACAACAAAGGAAGCACATTAACATGTAATTTCAACAACCCCCCCCCCCCCACACACACACACCCATACACCCTTGTCCTGTCATACCCCCCCCACACACACCACCACCACCACACACATTAATGGACTGATACAGACCAGCGGGGAGAGGAAGACGAGAAGGTGAAAGAATCTGAAACGAGTGTGAGCGAGGGGCGAGGGTGACGAGGGAAGCAGCTGAGGTTGTCTCCCGGCCTCATTTAAAGGGGGGGGGGGGGTATCACGGGGGTGTGCGAGGGTTTACACGGCTGCCATGTCAGACAAAGGAAATGGAAATCGATGTTTTCACACCAAATTACACCTCTTTGTGTGTCTTGGTAAACATTCTCCCCGCCCCTGGCTTGGGATAGACATCATGTTTGAATACAGTATATGATTGTCATTGCGACTACAGTATACATTACTGCGGATCTTCAATGGGGTTATCCTCCATCTGCAGCGACACAGCTGCCCATTATCCTCTCCCCAGCCCTCAGTGATGAGAGAACACGTAGCATTCGGGTTCGACTGAGTCGACCCGCGGAGACTGTGTGAAAAATCCCTTTGGCTGACGTTTGTGTTTTGTTCTCGTTCTGTCGGCCCACAGGAAGCAGAGGAACGGCTCAGAGTCCGAGTACACAGAGAAGCTGCAGCAATACAGTAAGTCCCTGCTGCCTGGCAGCCATTAGCTGCTACGCATCCTCCTCAAAACACCGCAAACCTAGTCGGACACACTAAGTATTCCCAAACAGTGTTCAAAAATCCCTATACCATACGACTGGAAGAAACGCCACGTCACTGTTGATGGATGGATGGTATACTAATGATAATAATATATGTGCTTTTAAGCACTGTTTATACACACACAAATATGTTCAACTGATCAGATGACACAATCTGGTTTATAATCGCACCGTGATTATATTTAAGGCTGAAGCAGTAATAGCCACTACACTTGAATTGCTTTAAAATAATCTTCCAATCCATCAATCAATCAATCACTTAATCACTCAACCACGCAATCAATCACCCAATCAGTCGACTGTCTCATTTGCGAGTCCCGATTGACGGCCTCGATTCATGTGGTTTGTTCTTCTCACTACTGAATCCCCTATAGTCACGCCGGGAATGAAGGTCTATATCGACCCCTTCACCTACGAGGACCCTAACGAGGCGGTGCGCGAGTTCGCCAAGGAGATCGACATTTCCTGCGTGAAGATCGAGGAGGTCATCGGCGCAGGTAACCAACAAAAGCTCCTGAGCTACAGGGGGAAGAATGCTAGTCACCTCCAGGCCATTCCCTTAGAGGACTTCACGCCAAGCGGTACTTTCACTCAATTCAATCGTCCCACCCCCACCCCTTCCCTACCCACCTGCCTCCTCTTCCTCGTTCCGTGCTAGCGACCTCGACGCTCCTCTCCTCTTTTCTCAATCTGATTCCGCACGCCGTCCTTTGTGCAAGATGCGTCCTCCTCAACCTTGACCTGCTGCCCTCACAGCTGTGTAGAAACACCCTAGATATCGCCGACTCGGGCCAAATGTGTATTGACAATGCTAACAGTGGGCTCCATTGGTCCCAGTGAGCTGCGATGAAATAAAGAGAACTTGAGATTGGCAAGACCAATTGAGTGCTACTTTGCGGTTTTGAATACTTGAAATACAAATTTGACCCGTGTCTTCTTAGTTGGTCCTCCTTAGCGATGATTGTTATTTTGCTTTTGTTCGATGAGTGATTATCATCAAGTTTAACTCCCCCAAATGGCTGCCCAATCCTGCTTCTGGATACGGGCCTCAGAGGAAGTTGTTGATCTGACCTAAGAAGCACTTGAATTGATTAGTTTCCTACTTGAATCTAGTAGAATGAACTATAACAACAACTTCCCGGGTCCATGATTGGTCATCTCTTACCCTGGCCCTCTTTCTTTAAGCATCTTGAGGACCTACTCAAAAATGGCCTTTGACGGCACTTCCGACCTTTGACCTTATCACTTATCGGCTTTGCCATTTGCGGTCGTTCTTCCTGTTCCTTTAGAAACCCCCTTGTTCTGTCCTTCTTTTCCCTGAATCCTCCCTTGTCTTGTATTAGTTCAGTTATTTTAAACATTGAAACTGTTTTTTGGTTGATTTCTCCTGCTAAAAACAGCCGTAGGACTATGTGAACTGATTCCGATTACTCTTAGCCTTGTGTATGTAAGCTGAAGCGAAGACGTTGTGATGGGGATCGAGAGGCTGTGTGCAACTGGCCCCACCGCATCACCACTGCTACTACTTCTACTGCTGCTACTACGAAACAGCCTTAACACCTGCTGCTGCTACTTGTAATCCGTCGCTTCCCAGCCTTCCGCCAAAAGTGACAAAGCCCAACCCCTGTCCTCCCTCCCTTTTCCTCCCCTCCCTCCCTCCCTCCCTCCATGCCCTCCCCTCCTACCCCCCCCCCCCACCCCCTGGGTTCTCCTCCCACCTCTCTCTCTCCCTCCCCCTCCCCCTATCTCCCCTGGTTTCTCTCTCTCCTCCTCTCTGGCTCTCTCTCGCGCACGCTTGGTGTAGGCCCTCGACGCAAAGCGTCCGCGGCGCACAGGCCCCCGAAACTCCTCACGCCTCCCGTCTCCTCCTGCTCCGCCCATACCCTCGACCCCTCCGAAGCCTGACCCCGCCCCCATTCCCCTCCCCCCTCCATGCCTGCCTCCCCCCTTCCCCAAACCCCTCCATCCTTTCATTATTTCCCCACAGCCCCCGACTTCTCACCCGACTTCTCACGCCAATCCACGCTCCTAACCGCTGCCACCGCCCCCCCACCTTCTACATCTACCGCTCCGAGACACTGTACACACTCCCTCCCTGCCCCCCCCACCCCTGAATCCTGGCTTCTCTGGCAGTCTTCCCCTATCCCTTCCCCTCCCGCTGTCCTTCCCTGACTCCTTGGTTCTAACCAGTAACTGTCCCTCTCCCCTCTCTCCCCCCACTCTCCTCCACTCTTCCGACCTTCCTCTCTTCCCTCCATCTCTCGCTCTCTCTTTCTCTGTTCCCCCACCCCCACCCCCCCTCCACTCTCGCAGGAGAGTTTGGGGAGGTGTGCCGGGGTCGCCTTAAGCTACCCGGAAGAAGGGAGATCATCGTGGCCATCAAGACGCTGAAGGTCGGTTATACCGATCGTCAGAGGCGGGACTTCCTGTCCGAGGCGTCAATCATGGGCCAGTTCGACCACCCCAACATAATCCGCCTGGAAGGCGTGGTCACCAAGAGTCGGCCAGTCATGATCGTCACAGAGTTCATGGAGAATGGAGCGCTAGACTCTTTCCTCCGGGTAAGAAGTGGTTGATATTTCCCAAAGGATTTTGATATTGTTAAATGATCAGTCTAAACAATGGCAAATCGCATTGAAGGATCAAACAACCATAATGATAAAGTATTTTTACATGATTTTATCTGAAAGAAAAAACATCTGTCCTGGTTTTGAAGGCTTGGAGATAGTTTGACAGATAAATTATAGAAGTAATTTGTTACATGATTATTCAGGATAACCTGACGCGAATATCTTCACGTCAACATAGGTCTGTTTTGCAGTTGCTCAATTAACTTCAAAACTTTTTTGAAATGCATTCTATGTATTTCAAGCAAACAGGCCATCTATGGTTTACATTAAGCTCAAAGTGTGTTCTACACACAAAAACCCAGGAATCTGATTGTCAGAAGTACTCCATATTTCCATATCTAAATCTCTGTGCGTGCCGATAGCACAATCCAACAAATACACCTAGCCCAACCTTCTTAATCTTCCTATTAGTTTCTCCCTCATTCAAAACTCTCCATGTCTGAAGAAAAGAGCATTACCTGGGGTTTGGCTGTAGCTAATATCTGACAAATGTTCCGCTCTGGCTATCCCTGACATTTACAGAGAGCTCAGTTGCCTATGAATCACTGGCTCCCAGACATATCAAACACTAGCTGTCAGGAGGGAAGGGAGAGAGAGAGAGAGAGAGAGAAAAAGAAGGGAAGGGGGACGTGGGTCGAGAAGGCGCGAGGAGAGGAAAGATTGATGAAAAGAAAGACAGACAGAGGAGACAGAGGAATGAAGACAGACAGAGAGAGAGAGAGAGAGAGAGAGAGAGAGAGAGAGAGAGAGAGAGAGAGAGAGAGAGAGAGGGCGAAACAACGAAATTAGCATGTGCTTCGTTAGCCGAGTGCCAATGCAACCTGACCTTTTCCTCCTCCTTCTCTCTCTCTTTTCCCCCCCTCTTCCTCTCTTCTATCGCTATCGTCGCTGGCAGCTTAACGACGGCCAGTTCACGGTGATCCAGCTGGTTGGCATGCTGCGTGGCATCGCAGCGGGCATGAAGTACTTGTCAGACATGAACTATGTGCACCGAGACCTAGCCGCCCGCAACATCCTGGTCAACAGCAACCTCGTGTGCAAGGTGTCCGACTTCGGACTGTCTCGGTTCCTCGAGGACGACCCCGCAGACCCCACCTACACCAGCTCACTGGTGAGGCTTGTGTCTAGGTGTTGTGTGTCTAGCGCGTGTGCGTTCTTCTGCGTGTGCTTTTTTGTATCCCGGCTTTTGCATTTCTCGTCCGATTTCTCAGTCGTGCGTTTCTCTCTCCCTCTTGTGTGTCTGACTGTGCGTGCTCCATCCCTCAGTATTTCACGCTCACCTACTCATTCGCATATTCACA